>NW_007062215.1:181416-208082 GCF_000164805.1 Carlito syrichta
GCACTCCAGTCTGGGCGACAGAGGGAGACTCCAACTCAAAAAAAAAAAAAAAATCCTTTCTCCCAAAATGAAATGATGGCCATGTCTTAGGAAAAGACTGGCTCTGCATACTAAACTTAAAGTCCTCAGTTTCACTGTACAGTCGTTCCATCACAGAACTTAAGAATGCTTATCTAACTTGCTCTTTTAAAAAAGTATCAATTTTTATGAAGCTCTGAATATCCTCAGGATCTTTAAAACGTCAATAGCGGACCAGTTTCATCATCTGTCCTTCGTGAACTATGATACAGAGTGCTGTTGTAGGTGTTAACATAAATAGCTTTTTATGAAAAACGACTGTTTTCTCACACTTCATTTAGTGAGAAGGGCGGCACACCTCTCTCCTGGCTGGCTTAGGAGCGTAGTCAGGCTCTTGTGTCGCCACACCTTAAGATGCCAGGAGACCGAGAAGCTCTTGAATGAATGGGCGGTTTTCTCTTGTTGTTTCTTAGTAGTGCATCAGCATTTGGGGAGATGGAGTTAAGGCAGAGTTTCTTAGCCTCAGCACTGTTGACAGTTGAGCCAGGACCTTGTTGGTCATAAAGGCTCTCCTGCGCTTTGTGGGCTGTCCAGCAGCACTGCTGCCTCTGCCCCTAGATGCCCAAGGACTTCCCCTCCTGCGATTGTGATGAATAAAGATGTCTGCAGACACCATCACATACAGTATCTCCCAATGGGCAGGAATCCGTGTGACAACCACTGGATTATAGAAAGGATCTGGCAAAAGATGGAACACGACTATAAATTTCTAAAAAGCACTTTTTTTCCACAATTATAGGATAAAGTTTAAGTTGAGCTATTGTTTGGGAATGTTAGCGTAATTAGAAAAGAAGACATAGGCCAGGCCCAGTGGCCCACACCTATAATCCCAGCAGGTGGGGAGGCTGAGGCAGGAGGAGTGCATGAGCCCAGGATTCCAAGACCAGTCTGAGCAACATAATAAGAGCTCATCTTTACAAAAATATTAAAAAATTAGCTGAGTGTAGTGGCATGCACCTGTAATCCCAGCTACTTGGGAGGCTGAGGCAGAAGGATCACCTGAGCCCAGGAGATCAAGGCTGCAGTGATCTGTGGTTGTGCCACTGCACTCCAGCCTGGGCAACAGTATGCGGCCACAGCTTAAAAAAAAAAAGTTCGAGCTTGGTGGCTCAGCCTGTCATCCCAGCACTTTGAGAGGCCTAAACGAGTAGATTGCCTGAGACTGCGGGTTCGAGACTAGGCCGGGCAACTTGGCGAGACCTTGTCTCTACAGTAAATCAAAAATTAGCCAGGCGTGGGAGCGTGCACCTGTAGTTCTGGCTACTTGGAAGGCTGAGATGAAAGGATGGCCGGAGCCCAGCAGGACTGCACTCCAGCCTGGGTGACAGAGTGAGACTCCCAACTCAAAAAAAAAAAAAGGGCCCATGGCCCCACCAGAGTCTAGTAAGGCAATGGCCCAGCATCACTTTCTTAGGCAAATATTAAGCTATGAAAATAAAGGGGCCATATAAGAATCTGACTTATTCCTAAATCAGATCCCAAATGACTGGTAGAAGAAGCATTATTTTATTTGCAGCAATTAGGGAATTTTTGTTAAGCTAAAATCTTGGCTTTGAAAATTAGGTTCAGGAAATCTGAGGTGTGAGTCCTTCCTATTTCTGATGTTGCTGTGAGAACCTGTGGGCCTGATCTCTGTCAGGAGCCGGCACTGTCGGCCGTTGGTCTCCGTGGATTCGCCCAACTGTGACTCAGAAGTAGGGTTAAGCCTCCGGTGGAGCATCTCCACTGAACACACACAGACGACTTTCCTCCTCATCCTTTCCTGAATGATGCAACTCTGTACGTAGCGCTTGCTTGATGTTACACACTATGAGTGACCTAGAGGTTCTTTAGACGATACAAGAAGATGTTGTGTGCCAGCAAGCCATTTGTGCAAGAGACATGAGCGTTCACGGAGAAGCCCTGGCCCTAGTCCCCCATGTATTCCACAGGAGGACTGCACACTTGCTTGTCCTTCGCACAGCAACCAAAATACTTGTTAAAAAAAAGTACCAGGGCCGGGCATAGTGGCTCATGCCTGTAATCCGAGCACTTTGGGAGGCCGAGGTAAGAAGATTGCTTGAGCCCCAGGGGTTTGAGACCAGCCTGGGCAGCTTGGCGAGACATCGTCTACAATAAATAAAAAAATTAGCCAGGTGTGGTGGCACGTGCCTGTCCGTTCCACCTACTTGAAAGACTAAGGCGGAAGGATCACCTGAGCCCAGCAGGTCGAGGCTGCAGTGGCCGTGAGCGTGCCACGAACCTCCAGCCGGAGCAACAGAGTGAGATTCCAACTCAAAAAAAAAAAGTGCCCGAGTGCTTCATTGCAGCATTGTTGATGATAATATAAAGATTTTTTTAAAACTAGCAGGCACCTAAAAATCCATAACTAGAGAGGTGCATTCGTCTATGATACACTTTGATACTGTGAAGCTCTTGGAACATTACCGAGTAAGATTTCTCCATATGCTATTATGGAAGGATGTATACAATTTATTAAGTAAAAAGCAAGTTGCAGAAAACATTTTTTAAAAAGAAAGTACAGTCATCTTTTGTTCTCTCTGGAGAATTGGTTCCAAAACCCCCACCCCAGAGGATACCAAAATCCACAGAGGCTCAAATTCCTTATATACAGTCATGTGGTATCTGCACAAACCTATACACAACCTCCTGGATACTTATACCTAGTATTAGCACAGTGTAGAAGTTATATAAATAGTTATTAGTCTGCATTGTTGAAGGAATAATGACAAGGAAAAAGGTCTTCGTGTTCAGTGCCGATGCAGCAAACATCCATTTTTTTCGCTTTGCGTTTGGTTGAATCCGTGGATGCAGAGCCCGCTGATTTTATGTGTTTGTGTCTGTGCAGTAGGACATGCCTAGAAATTTTCTGGAACAATTAAGCTGGAACTGGGAGAAGGGATGGGGCAGGGCTTGCACATTTTACCTTTAAACACTTATGTGTATCTGTGATTTTTGCCAATATTTGGGATTTTAATATCTGGTTCTTTATACCTATTTAAGGTCACGAGACATGTGTAGAACTTCTTTTAGAACAGGAAGTTTTCCAGAAAACGGAAGGGAATGCTTTTAGTCCATTGCATTGTGCCGTGTAAGTAAAGCCAGAATGAATTCAACTGGATTTGAGTGTTCTAAGAAAGACACCATTGCTGTGAGAGTGATTGCCTTGTTACCTTACACAGGATAAATGACAACGAAGGTGCTGCTGAGATGTTGATCGATACGCTGGGTGCTGGCATCGTGAACGCCACAGATTCAAAAGGAAGGTAGGGGATCAACTGCAGAGGAAACAGTTTTAGACCAGGCGCAGTGGTCATGCCTATAACCCCAGCATTCTAGGAGTTCAGGGCGGGATGATTGCTTAAAGCCAGGCGTTTAAGACCAGGCCCCATGGCTACCAAAGAATCAATAAACCAGACATAGAGGTGTGTGCCTGTGGCCTCAGCTGTGCGGGAGGATCACTTGAGCCCAGGTTGAGGCTGTAAAGAGTTATCATGCCACTGCACTCCAGCCTTGGCATCCTGTCTCCAAGAAAAAGGGGGAAAAACATCATTTTACTTTCAATAAGACAAAGTTTAACTACTAGCCTAGTGTGCGAGAATTTATAGAAAACCCATTACTGAAATTGGGTTTTTTTATCTGCAAGAATAAGTTGTTATAAAATCTTATTTTTGCATTATAAAAGTCTGTTCTGTTAATTTGTGGGTTTTAGGCAGTCTTCCTCTTTTTAAAGCCATTTTAAACTGTCAGGATTTTCCCCCTTTTTTAACGAAGTTAAGTTGGTTACCCAAAGATCATTGTGAACAAAGTCACTAAATAGGAGTGAAGGCCAGAGTGAGGCCCAGCAACCGTCATCGGCGGCAGTATGCAGGTCAGGATTCGCCGCTTTCAAAATTTCCCTCAATGATGGAATGTTGTAGCGGTTTTTCGCTGATCTCTATTTTGTACTAGCGTTAGCCTATTTGTATGAGGGCGCTGCTTGTCATAAACCAAGGAGTCGTTTTCTCCAGAGTGTGTGCCACTCAGAGGTGGTCACGCATTTCTCGTTCTCCGCATCACAGAGGTCCTCTCCATGCGGCTGCCTTTACGGACCACGTGGAGTGTTTGCAGCTGCTCCTCAGCCATAATGCCCAAGTCAACTCTGCAGACGCGTCGGGGAAGACACCTCTTATGATGGCTGCAGAGAACGGACAGACAAATACAGTTGGTAAAGAGGCCTCTTTAAAGCGTTAAGTCTTCAAAGCATGTGTGTCTCTCGGGTATGGCTTGGATCCTAGACCTTTTGACTTCCTCAGCACTCCTGAGCTTCGAAGCCTTGACCTGCCTGTGGCCACATCTCACTTGGGGACAGTGTGTGGTGTGCCCTTACTGATGGGAGGGTCGGTCCAGGCAGAGTGCCTAGAGCTAGAGCACTGGCCCCAGAGCCGGGCACCAGAGTGCCGTCCTGAGCCTTCCAGCTGCGTTACTTCATGCGTCGGTGAGGACGCAGCAGTACCTTCTTGGTAGGGCTTTTGGGAGGGTTAAGTAGGTCACTGTAAAGCCGGAGCACGGAAAACAGTATTCAGAACTTAGTGAACCAATGCTAATTGCCACTGTTAGTGTCTCAACTTAAAAGCAATGTAACTGTTCTGCACCATCGTGTGACAGTATAGTATGTATGTTATGTATTACAGTATTTCTCTTGCACTTAAGTTTTTGTGAGAGGGGTCTTTTTTGCTTTATATCTTCATTTCTCTACAGTGAGTTATTGGTAATCTAAGAAACAAGTTCATGCACATAAGAATTGACGCACTTTTTCCTCCCAGAGATGCTGGTCAGCAGTGCTAGTGCAGATCTGACTTTACAAGATAACAGTAAAAACACCGCCCTCCACTTGGCTTGCAGCAAGGTTTGTGCACATTTTAAGGGCATGTTTTCATTGTTAATATTAGCTGTAGCATTAAAAGGTTTAACTTCACTTAATGAACAGAAATCCTAACCAAGCTGTAATGACCATTGGCAGCAGTTTTCTTGAATGAACATTTCAAGACATCGTGGTGTCATAACGTCTCCCAGAAGCCAAATAAAGTCTCCCAGAAGCCAAATAAAGTTTCAGAACACAAACCTAAACACAATTACTATTTTTCTTTCATCTTAATTCTTGTTCTTTCCCTATGCACCCATTCCTAACCATGTTTGGACACATATTTTAAGGTATTACCCAGGAAAACTTACAGCATATGTAAGGTGTTAGACATTTTGATTGGACTAGGGTTAAGGCTTGTTGGGTGTATACATTTAATGGTGCCCAAGTTTTTAAGAGTTATTTGCCATAATTTCAGGGTCATGAAACTAGTGCCTTGTTAATACTGGAAAAGATAACAGATAGAAACCTCATCAATGCAACCAACGCAGCCTTGCAAACGTGAGTACTTTCCGTGTCCAGTGTAAACTTTTGTGACCTCATTATAAAAATAATACATGGGGTTTTTTCCTTAAACATGTGACTGTTGAACTAGGTCTCAGTCATAGAAGCAGTTCAAAAGCAAAGAACCATTTTACAGCTGACAAAACATTTCTGAAATCACAATAAAAAACATGATTTTAAAAGCTTTTGAACTTTTTTCTTAATACATTTACCCATGTACTTTTTCAAAATTTTTATTTACTCATTTTTTTCTGAATCTGCTTGTTAGGGTACCATTTACCCACATAATTCTCTGAAGGAAAGTAGTACTATTCTGTGTGTTTTGTGGAAATCGACTATAATGATACGTTACTTGACACTTGCAATAGATGGGGTAAGAAGCTCTGTATGTGTCTGTAAGCTTCCAGGGTTTTGGAAAGAATTAAGTTTTTCATGATGTGAGTAGCCGGCCTCCTGGCTGACCAACAGAGATCTGGGATCAGTGTCTCTCTGTGTCCTCTCCCCGTCCTCACTTGCTATTCCACTCTAAGACGTGGTCAAGAGAAAACTCCTAGAAAACTGGTTCCCATTTGGGTCAGTCAGATCCCTTGAAGGTCCAAAAAGCTGTCCTGGGGCTTGTAAGCTGTTCTCAGAGCCTGTTAGAACCTGTGCTGCTGGAGTTAGTTTTTAATATGAGTTTGCCAACCCCCCTTTGTTTTTTTTGAGTTGGAGTCTCACTGTCACCCAGGCTGGAGGGCAGGGACCCACTCACGACCACTGTAACCTCGACCTGGTGGGCTTCAGCGACCCTTTTACCTCAGCCTTCCAAGTAGCCAAAACTACAGGCCCACAGTACCACGCCTAGCTAACATTTTTATTTTTTGTAGAGATGAGGTCTCACCAAGTCGCCCAGGCTGGTCTTGAACCCGTGAGCTCAGGCAGTCCTCTAGCCTCGGCCTCCCAAAGTGCTGGGATTATAGGCATGAGCCACCGCACCAGCAAATCTTTTTCAACACTGAGTCTTAGAAGGAAAGTAACCAAAAGGTCTGTCAGGAGGAACCTGCTGACAGGGCTGTGACTGAGCTCACGGCGATGACGAGGTCACGGTGCACAGCATGGGCGCTGCTGTCCTGCCCATCATTGCTGTCAGGACTGAGGGCCTCACGTCTGTACCTCTGGGTCTTCACAACTTGGCAGATGCCTCTGACAGCTTCACACGCACAGACGTGGACATGTGTGATTTCTTCCCCAGACCTCTGCATGTTGCTGCCCGAAACGGGCTGACGATGGTGGTTCAGGAGCTCCTGGGGAAAGGGGCGAGCGTGCTCGCAGTGGACGAGAACGGTGAGTAGGCGCTGTGTCCTCCCCCACCCACGGCCTTTGTCTTCCCATGGTCCCGATTTGAAGTGAAATAAACTTGGGTGCTTTCTCTTGGTCCAAGAGGAGAGCCGAGTGGGACTTTGTGGCAAAGGGGTAAGAGCGGAAGAAGCAGAAACCGTCCATCTGACGGATGCTCTCTTGAGCTCCCACGCCAACTGCTAAGCCCCCGCCAGTGCCAGCCGCTTCTCCTCGCTGCCTCTGGCTGTCTTAGTAGCCAGAGATGTTGTTCTTTCGACAAATGTCTGTCAAGGCCCTGCCTACGTGCGGTGTTATCTACCTCCCGCCTTGCCCGCATGCACTAGATCCTGTCCCCTCTTCCTCCTTGAGAATGTCCCTTTAGCAGTTCTTCCTTTTTGTGCCCTGCAGTGACTGCGTTCTGCACGCTTCCAAGAGTACTCCCCTCGGCACATCGACGTGGGTTCTCTTCTCTGAAGTGCCCCTTGTTCGTTGCGCTGTTTCTGCCAGCGGCCGTGTCTCCCGCTCTCCTTTGCAGCAGGACTTCTCAAGCCTCTGCTCTTCTGCCTTCCCCACCTCTCTTTCTTTCCTTCTCTGAAATCCCCTGTGGGCGGGCCTCCCCACACTGTAGCACTGTCCTTGTCAGAGCCACCGGTGGCCACTGCTGTGTGAACATCCAGTTCCTGGTTCTTGTTTTACTTGGCAGATCAGCTTTTGGCACAGCTGGTGACTTCTTTTCCTTCGGTTGGCTCTCTTTACTTGGCTTTCAGGACCTTATGCTTCTTTTGCCCTCTTCTCCCGGCGTCCTGGTATTGGAGGGCTCTGGGACTCCACCCTGGGTCTCTGCCTTCCTGTCTGTGTCGACTCCTTCAGTGGGTGCTCTTGTTCGATTCCTTGGCTTTAAACACTACCTGTATGCTAGAATTTTCCAGTGTATCTCCAGTCCAGACCTCTTGTGGTCTCTGTACTTACATACCCAGCTGCCTAACTGACAGTGCCACATGGACATCGAGTGAGTGGCCAGAACGGGGCTGCTGATCCTCTTTCCTTTCACTCGCCAGCCCTGTACTGCCCACAGCTGTCCCAGGCTCAGCTGAAGACAGTTCTTGCTCTTAGGCTGTCCGGGCAGAAGCCTGAGCATTGCCCTTGATTTCCCGCTCACACCCAGTGGGCAGTCTGTCAGCGTGCACCTCAGGAGTGGATCCAAGGGACTGCCCTTCACCTGCCCCCATCCTGGCCAGGACTTTTTAGCAGGAAATGAGAACATGTCGGTTCCTTCGTGGTTCTTGGCTCTGTTTGACCTGCCCTCTACCCCCTCGCCTCTTGATCCTGCTTCCTCCTCTGCTCACTTCCCGCGGCCTTGCCGGTCCCTCCGTGGCTGGGCTGGACGAATGCCAGGGTCTCTTCCTGGTCTGGCATCCTGTGACCCCATTCTTTGCCTGATGAAGATCTCAGCTCAGATTCCGTCTTCTCCGTGAAGCCCACCTGACCCTCTCTCTGTACAGCTTGCTGGGATCCCTCCCTGCCCCGGTTCTTAACCTGCTCTGCTGGCCATCTTCCTCTGTCCACAGAGCTTCTAATGTCATGTCTGTAGCGTCCTGTTCTGTCATGTTGCTTGTGTCTTCCCTCGCTGAGATGAACATACACTCCACAAGTACGCAAGGCCTCAGTCGGTGGCTACACTGATGCGTTCTGAGTGCTTGAAGTGCTGGGATGCAGTGGAGGCTTGGTGAACGTTGTTGCAGGGTGACTATGCCAGGCACCGTGCTGAGTCCTGAGGCTCTGCTGTGGAGTAAGACGGTCACTTCCTTGAATGGAGGCAAGTATGCACAGGCTGCACACAGAGTCGTTCAATTGGAGCAAGCCTTGAGTGCTCTGAGAGGACACGAAGGTCTTCAGACCGCCATGCAGGGTCAGAGAAGGTGTCCTGAGAAAGTGACTTAGAAGCCGGAATCCACAGGAAATCGGAAGTGGGGAAGAGCTTTCCCAGTGGGGTTATGGTACGAGTTAGAGCCCTGTGCAGAGGAGGGAAGCCCGTCGAGTCACAACCTGGCTGGAAAACGCTCCCGAGATGTGCTTCCTCCCTACCCACCTCCCCCAAGGCTGCTTGGCCTCTCCGACAGCAGCTGACCTTCCAAGGAGCCCGGGGGGTTGGAGGGGTGGGAAACACTGTCCTCTTCCTGTGAGCGATTCAGTTGAAACTAGGGGTGCCCTTCAGCCACTCCTGCCAGGTTTGCAGAGACATCAGTTGGTATTTTTCCCTCATCAAGGCTGCGGTGGCACAGATGAAGATCTATAGGAGAATTGGCACGCCACATGCCCAGGGTGGAAACGTGTGCCTGCCCAGGGCGCGATCACAATGAAATGACGAAGCGCAGCAGGAAGGAGCGCACCGGTCACCAGTCTCGTGCACAGACCGCTCCACAGAAGAAGTTAGACATGAAGTGGTGCACGCGACATCATTCCCATTACATTAGGCTCCCCCAGAACGCCAGAACCAAACAGCAGTGCTTGTGGCGACTGGTGGAAAGGGAACAAGGATGGCATTTCCTGTGGGCAGGGAGGAGGGCATCCGGGCTGGGGCCAGCAGGGCTTCTGGTGGGCTAGCACAGACTGTTTTACCGGGTGGGGCTGACGCGAGTGTGTGTTTTGTGAAAAACCACCCAGCTGCTTGAAAACATGGGGCTGTTCGCATAAGTATATACGTGTGAGGTTGAGACTAGGCGAGTGCAGTCATAGGGGAGCACTGCCTGACTGGGCTGCAGCAAGTAAAGCTGTGGGCCAGGACTTTGTCGTGTGCACCCAGTCACCTGTGGTTCCTTTCACAAGGCCTAAAATGATGAGTATGAGTGACTTTATAGAGTTCCATGCAGTATGATTGGGACGCAGGGTCCCGCTGGGTTCTCGCCATCTTCTCTCCCTCTCCACCCTCCAGCCGGGTCTGGCACCAGCTGGGGGCCATGTGTCACCTGCTCAGGGTGCAGGTTGTGGGCTTTCTGCCTAAGGTCAGGCTGTTTCTGCTACAGAAAGGAGTATTCACAGAGGAAATACTCGTCTTGGTGTAATGGTTTTTAAAGTTCACTTCTTTCGTGTAGCTACTGTTTTTTCCAAACGGACTGTGACCCCAGGAGAAAAGTCCAGTTGACAGCCAGGTGTTGCTCATTCTGGACATCTCTTGAGAGCCTCTGCTTGGTGACTCCTTCCTGGACCTGTGCACATGTAGCCTTCTTGGCATGGAAGGGTGTGCTTACATAGCTACCAACTAACAGTTAAGTCTCTGTTCGCCGTTCTGAAAGATTTCTCGATCTATGGGGTTTTTTTTAATTCTAGCCCAGTATCATCATCATCATCTTTTTTTTTTTTTTTTTGAGTTGGAGTCTCACTCTGCCGTCCAGGCTGGAGTGTAGTGGCATGCTCACTGCCACCCCAGCACCGACCGGCTGGGCTCCAGCGGTCCTTCTGCCTCAGTCTTCCAAGCAGCTGGAACTCCAGGCATGTGCAACCACGCCCGGCTAACATTTTGATTTTTTTTTTGAACTGTAGAGTCGAGTCTCACCAAGTTGCCTGGGCTGGTCTCAGACCTATGGGCTCAGGCCATCCACTCGCCTCGGCCTCCCAAGGCGCTGGCCTTGCAGGCTGAGCCCCCGAGCCCAGCCGAGCCCCGCATCTTCTACAACTCCAGAGGATGTGAATAAGCTGTGAGGTCGGGAGGAAGTGGTCTTCTCTGGGCCTCAGTTTCCTCTTTTGGTACCCGCTCTTAAGTCTCCTTCCACCCTAGACTTCGGTGGCTGTTTTTCTCCTTCTTGGAAACCTGTGAGCCACTCTGGTTAAAACAATCAGTGTTATAGACTAAGCAACTGATGCTGTGCCTGAAGCTGAAGTCCTTTAGGCTTGTTTTCTCACAAGGAGTAGAGTCAGCCTCCAGTGGTTAATTTTCCCATCTCGCCTTCAATTCCAGGCTACACCCCAGCTTTGGCCTGTGCTCCCAACAAGGACGTCGCCGACTGCCTGGCCCTCATCCTGGCCACCATGATGCCTGTCTCCTCAAGCAGCCCTCTGTCCTCCCTGACATTCAGTGCCATCAGCCGTTACACCAACACCTCGAAAACAGTCAGCTTCGAGGCGCTGCCCATCATGCGCCACGAGCCCAGCACCTACTGCAGCTTCAACAACCTCAGCGGGGAGCCAGAGTGCCTGTACACAGACGTGGACGAGCTCAACGACTCCGACTCTGAGACCTACTGAGCGCGGGCAGGGCCTGCAGGGGAGGCTCTCACTGACGCCTCTGGCTGTGCTTTCCCGGAAAGGAAAAGACCCTTTCACACTCACACCCGAGTCCAGCCCACAAGGACAGGTCCGCAGGGAGCCCATGCAAGAGACGTGCTGCTGTCAGGAAGAAGAGCTCAAAGGCAAGCCTCACAAAAGGAACCTCCAGAATCTCGAAGTAGACTTGACCAGAGGAACACAGTGACGTCAGATGCTTTGTGGGATCGCTTCGTTTGGTTTTGCGGTGGCAGGAATAAATGGGGACACGACGCACCCAGCCTGCTCACACAAGCCGCACTTGCAGAGGAGGAAATAAGGACACTGGGGTTCATCTCATCAGTAAGATTGCGGCTAAGTTCAAGGCAATAAAAGTGTGGTGCAGTACGCAGTATGTGCACAACCAATTGCCAAAGGACCAAATAACTTACAGGCTTTTAATGGAATGCCGTTGCGTGGAAGCACTTGCGATACAGATGTCGAAGTGGATTGGGGTCAGGTCGTTGCCCTGTTTTAAACAGTTTGGGCTTAAAAAAATTAAACTATTTTTGTTCAAAAATGTCAGGAGTGTCCTAGAAAAAAATCATGAAATCAAAACGTAAACTATTTCACCCTGTTGCAGCCACGTGGTCCTGGGGCAAGGAGTCTTCAACGTCTCTGTGCTGGGTGGCACACCTTGGTCATCTGTGTGACCTCGTGCCCCCCGGTGGGTTGGGGGTTTTAGTGTTGCTTATTTTGACCTTCGGGTTTTGGAAAGGGATGAGTCAATTCGCGAGTTAAGCATCATTGGGTCTCCTGGAAGACATTGCTGTCTCGGGCAAGACCTAAAATATGGATCTCAGCCAGATTTGAAGTAGCGTGTTTGTAACCTGTCACTATGGGAAAGAACCCAGTAGCCTGCCACATTGAAGACTACCTTTCACATATCAAAAAGAGAGGCAAAGCCGGCATTTCGGCTCTTAAATAATGCTTTACGAGGTTCTACTTTTACTGTAACGGTCACTCTCCCAGGGAAAACGATTTCATGTGCATCGAGGGTTGTGCAGGTCTGAGTGAAGTTCCATAAATCGCAACACAACGACCCTAGTTCCATTTAATCCTGTTTGTATTGTGAAACTGGAACTTTATGACACTGTAAATTATCAGCTGGCTTTTCTGAATATAGAGTGTGAAAACACAACAGTATTTTGATCTATTTGATAATTTTGTGGGTTTTTGAAGAATTAACAAGCATGTACATAGAAATAGTGACTGCTTGAATACTGTATCTACTTGCACTCTTTCAGTACACCCAGATTCCTGTATATTTTAGAGTATAATAAACACAGATGTGAGTTGTATTTAATGAATAATGTATTTGTATCTGTGCATATTACCTAAAAATCTATAAAGTTTCTAGGGCATTGACTACTAGATTTTAAGCATTTTTCTAAAATATTTACAAAAAATGATAAATCTAATCCCCCGTCTTTCTTTATACTGTAAAGAAGTCACAAAGAACCCTTCCTGATTATTAAGTGCCAGGAAGGCGAATATGCATTTTGAAGACAGTGGACTACTTTTTCTATTGTATCTTTTGAAAAGAAGAAAATTCAAGTGGATTCTAAAAGTATATACGTGTGCTTTCCCTTTCCTTTTAGGAATTCTCTTCTGAATTCTCTGAGGGAATTTTCTAGAATCTCAGCATTGAAAGAGACCTGAGGTTCCTCCACTCTCTAGCCTCTTACCAGACGCAGGAGTCCCTTCCGTAAGGGCGGCCTTTCCACCCAAACACTGGCCGTGACTCTACCTCACCACGCAGTCCGTCAGTTGAGCCGCTCTAGCGGTGAGCAAGGTCTTCCTTGGATGAGATGAGTTGGAGCTCCCCACCGGGGCCTTGTCCTGGCCCGGGGACATCCTCTGAGGGCACCCGAGGACGTCACAAAGCTGTGTCTCGCGTGCTCTGCCGTGTCTTCTCCCTCACCGGCTGTGTGACGCCCCTACTGAAGTGGCTTCTGGAAGGACTTGTTGGACACACTGTAGATAACCCACATTTGATGAAGGCCAAGGTGTAGCTATAAAGTAACATGCAGTGTTCCATGTATCCTCACACACGCCAGAGCTTCGTCCTGTGTTGCTTACGTGTAAATGATGCTGTTACCCAAACATTTGAAGACGGTTCTTGAGATTACCAGCCCACTGCAGAAACGATGCTCTGGCTTTTTAATCACACTGGTAATGGCCTGTTCCCCAGCTTGATCAGCCACTTCTTCGGTCTGCAGTCAGTGAGGGGAAATCCCAGAGTACTGTCCCGAATGGTGTTTGAACAGCACCAGTGTCCTTGGAGTTCGTGCATGGCCTCCTTGACTGGGCGCATCCGGCAGAGTGTGTTCCTTTATGGCTGCACCTTGTGCGTCAGAAGCACCCGGGCCCTAATCTGTGGTGTGTGTATCCTCACGCAGAACCGAAAGCCTCTCGGCTTTCCTTACCTTCAGGCGACATCCAAGCTGACGTGTGTGTAAAGAATGACTTTGGGGAAATGGTGTTCACAAATGGCCCCCTCTAACAAGACACTCAGTCCAAGCAGTGCCATTTAGTTCAGGAGATCTCTATGTGTAGCTGTAAATTTGGGGTTTAATTTGGCTTATCTTGGACCTTTTAAAAGAAATAAAGTTTTTTAATGCAATAAACCAAGTGTCTGTCTCTGATGACATGGTAACTCCTTCCCTTTAAACTGTCTAACTAGTGTTTACCTTTCTTTTAAAAACATAAAGACTAGCCAGGCTCGGTGGGAGGCTGAGGTGAGTGGATTGCCTGAGCCCGCGGGTTCGAGACTCGCCTGGGCGGCGAGACCTCATCTCTACAATAAATCAAAAAATCAGCCAGGCGTGGTGGCGCATGCCTGTAATTCCGGCTACTCGGAAGGCTGAGGTGGAAGGATCGCCGGAGCCCAGCAGATCGAGGCTGCGGTGGCTGGGAGCGGCCACTGTACTCCAGTCTGGGTGACAGAGTGAGACTCCAGCTCAAAAAAAAAAAACAAAAACATAAAGACTTTTCAGTAAGCTGTTTTATACTTGAAATGAGCCTGTCTCTCTGGGCTTTTCAGATATATGCATTCAAATATTTATTGCTTGCCTGCGGTATGCCTGTGGGTGGGAATGGGCAGAAAGCCTGGGGATGGTGGTCTTGTCCTCTGGCCTTACGGTCTCATCATGAGAAGGTGTAAGTAGAACATCATAGAAGTGCAACTGAGGTAGAGCTGGATTGCTGGGAAGGTCAGGAACAAGATCACGCTGGGAGGGAAGATCAGACAGGTTTCGTGGAAGAAGTGGCGCGAAGTCTGAACGCTGAGGATCAAATACGGCTTGACAGGTGGAGAAGGGGCAGATGATATTCGCATGAAAGCAAAACCAGCAGTTCGCAGAAATGGTAGCTGAAGGGGAGATGTGGGGTGTGTGGACACTGGCACTCAGCATCCTGGACATGGGAAGATTGTGTGTAGAGACAGCAGAAGTGAGGGCAGAAATAGGTGATGGAGGAGTGGGTGTACTATGGCTGGAGTAACCTTTTCAAACTCACTTTTATGCAGATGACAATGACAGAAAATGCTGGTGCAGCATCTTCAGCGTCCAGGAGGCTGGGGGCGCTTGAGACAGCCCACATACTGTCCTGTGTGGTAGGTACTGCTGACAGCGCCATTGAGCAGAGGAGGAGGACAGGGAGACAGAGACACGTGTCCCCAGCTCAGCTGCTGGTGATTCGTGAAGCCCAAATCCAGACCCAGGCAGTCCTGGCCATCATCCACGCTCTGAGCCCGGATGACCACGGAATGTGCTTCTAGGTCTTTCTTGCAATAGACAATGTGAAGTGGGACACACTCGATCACTGGATTATGAGTGTGCCCTTCTGTTTTCTTCTCCTAGGCCACTGCTTTATAGAACAAGCATGCAGTGCTGACGGCAGCCGGTGTTTGCTGAGCGCCTGCTGTGTGCCTGGAGCCCACAGCCACCAAGGAGCAGCGTCACTTGCCCTCAGGCTGGTCCTGGGAGCACCTCGCTGTGAGCTGCTGTGGCTGCGAGGTGCCTGTCTCGGCTGTCGAACATGCTCATTCCACCCGTGCCCCTGCAGGTGGCCAGTGGCTGGCATGGGTGGCTCTGCCTCGGGCCTCTTTCTCTGTGTCCATTCTCGGGTCTGGCTGAGGATTCCTCGGAGTGGGGGAAGCGTCAGGAGGCAAGCCTGGCCACACTGCACTGGCCACAGCAGCCACATGGCCATGCCCTGCCTCGAGCTGCACTCTGCCTGCTGGGGTTAATCACTGGACTTCCGTTCGCCCGGTCATGCAGCCCCAAGGTGACAAGCCAGCCAGCTTGCCATGGTTTTCCATGTTCCTTGGTTGTACTTCCTTCATGGCTGCCCTTCTTTCTGGGGTCCCTTCCAGCATAGGCGGTCCAGGTGAGAAACAGCCGCAGACTGTATCTCGAGTTGCAGCGTTCTCGGCAGCACGGACCTGACTGGCGGGTTGTTGGACTGCGCTTCACGGGCAGAGAGCCAGCCTCCCGCCTGCCTCAGTCTCCAGAAGGCAAGAGCACCAGCTCCCTGTGGTGTCCTGTGCCCATCCCTCCCAGGGCATATCCCAACCAAAGAAGATGGAGAGAAAGGCTGGGCAGTGACTGCTGCAGGACAAAGGAGGTGCTGGCGTAGAGAGCAGCACACCCACCTCTCCAGCACCTGAGCAGGCCTGCACCCTGCCCTTCAGCACCCGGGGTGGCCTGCACCCCGCCTGTCTCCCCGGCACAAGCGAGCCTGCACCCTGGCCTTTTCTGTGCTGGCTCTGTTTGCTGCGGTGGCCTCGCCCCTCGTGTCCTGGTGATCCCAGCCTGTCTGCTCTGAGAAGTGAAGCCCAGGCTGGAGCCGCTACTGTTCCCTTCGCTGGGGAAAAGCGTCCTTGACTCCTCTCTTTGCTCACCCTTAAACTTCAAGAAGAAGTAATGTTTTCGCCTTTCAAGCCCGTTCAGCCATCTGGCAAACACTGCTAGAGTCTGTCCTGGCAGCAGGCTCTGTCCGATGTGGGAGGTGCAGGGGACACACGGCGGGCCAGAAACGTCCCTGGCTAGCAGCTGTGTGTTCGTCAGGGACAGACAAGCAACATCAGCCGGCTCCTCTGCGGGGCAGGGCGTGTGCACCCCGGGGGGCTGGCTGAGTTTGGGGCTGGGATCGTCCTGAGGATGCAAAGGGTCCGTGCCTGTTCATGCGCTGCGGTCACACGGTTTCTGTGTGAGGGGCCAGGAGACCACTGAGAAGACAGAAGGGCGTCGGAGTCACAAACTAACAAGGGCGGGACCGCACTGGGAGACCATCCATGAGAGCAGGTCTGAGGCCTCTCTGAATGACGGGGTAGGGCTGGGCACGGAGGGGAGCCCTCACTGCCCCCCAGCCCCATGGGGTCAGTCTCCCCGCCAGCTGGTAATGGAGATGGCACAACAGAGTGGACAGGGCAGTGCTAAGCCCTAGGACATGGATTTTGCTCATGACATGGCCTGAACAAAACGGCAAGTTGGGCACTCTAGTGCTCCAAGGACCAGCAGGGACCAGGAGTGATGCTGGCTCAGACCACGGAGTCACCCCGAGTGCATGCTGTATGCTAGTGCATCTGCTGCGTCACTCCTGCTGATGGGTGACCTTGTTTACGCCCTCACTTCTGCCCTCAGGAGCAGCCACCCTGTGTCAGCCTACATGAGTGCCGTGCTCACTCCAGCCGCTGCCTGGAAAGCTGATGACCTGAGCTCCCAGCCAGCCAGCAGCCTCTAGAGGAACCCCAAAGCGCTCTTCCAGATGCTCTCAGAATCCCGAGAGCAGTGCTCCTAACAACACATCAGTAGGCAGAGTGGCGGCCAATAGAATTCTCTCTGCAAGGAGAGAATCCTGCTGTCAGAGCAGGAGACTGCACCTGTCACTTGTGGATACAACCAGCAAACAATTGGAAAGGGCATGGCTGACCTGTGTCTGTCAGCCAGCTGGGTCTAAGGACACCCATAAGCCACTTCAACAACAGCAGAATACACATGGGAACGTGCGTCAAGACAGACCACACTCAGGGCCATACAACATACCTTCATGCATGTTAAAAGTAGAAACCAATGTTTGGTCTAGACCATGATGGAATCAGATTAGAAATGAACAACAGAAAGATAGCTGGACATGCCAAAAGCACTCGAGGCAAAACAAAACACAAGTCAAAGAAGAAATTTGAAGAGAAATCTTAAAAATACTTTGAATGAAATGAAAATGAAAAGCAACTTCTCAAAATGTGTAGGATGCAGCAAAAGCAGTGCATAGAGGGAAATTCATAGCATTGAATGCTTGTATTAGAAAACACAAAGTTAGCCACCTGAGCATGCACCTTAGGGGACCAGAGAAAGAAAAGCAGGTGAAATCCCAGGGAGGAAGAAGACAAGAAAGAATAAAAATTAGAGCAGATTTCAGTGAAACCGAAAAAAATCTTTGGCAGAGAAAACCAAATCAAAAGCTGGCTATTAGAAAAGATTGATAAAATCGGTAAAACTCTAGCCAGGCTAAGAAAGAAAAAAGGTACAGTATCAGAAGTGAACCAGGTGCAGTGGTGTAATCCCTGTGCTGTAATACCAGCACTGTGGGAGACTGACAGAAAAAATTTGAGACCAGCCTAGCAACAATATAGCAAGACTCTGTCCTACAAAAAAAAAAAGAGAGAGAGGAGGCCTCGATATAGAGCCCATGAACATTAAAGCGATAATAAAGTTATGTTATGAAATTTTATGCCCACAAACTTGATAACCTAAATGAGATGACCTTGAAAGACAATTTGCCAACACTCAAGAAGAAACAAGACAGCCTGAATAGAACTGTATCTATCAGAGAAACTGAATCAATAGTAAGTTTGCAAAATAGAAAGCACCAGGCCCAAATGGGTTCACTGGTGAATTCTGCCAAACACTTAAGGAAAAAATTATACCAATTATCTACACACTTTTCCAGAGACAGAGGCAGAAGGAATGCACCTGAACTCAATTGACAGCAGCCAGCACTACCCTAATATCAAAAGCAGACAGCCTATGGACCGGCATCACTAAGGAACATAGATGTGATCGTTCTCAGCAAATCTCAATGCTAGCAAATGGAACCCAGCAGTGTAAAAAAAGAATGGTGTGCCGTGACCATGTGGGCTTTACCTCAGGCATGCAAGGCTGGTTCAACATTTGAAAATCTTTTTATCACATCAACAGGCTAACAAAGAAAAACCGAGCCAGGCTCGGTGGCTCAGCCTGTAATCCTGCACCTTTGGGAGGCTGAGGTGAGTGAATTGCCTGAGCCCGCGGATCTGAGACCTGCCTGGGCAACTTGGTGAGACCTCATCTCTACAATAAATCAAAAGTCAGCCGGGCTTGGTAGCGCGCGCCTGTAGTTCCAGCTACTTGGAAGGCTGAGGCAGAAGGATCGCCGGAGCCCAGCAGGTCGAGGCTGCGGTAGCCGGGAGCGGCCACTGCACTCCAGTCTGGGTGACAGAGCGAGACTCCAACTCAAAAAAAAAGAAAGAAAAACCACATAATCTTATCAGCAGGTGCAGAAAAAGCATCCGACAAAACACAACACCAATTTGTGATACAGACTCTTGGCAAACTAGGAATACAGGGAAGTTCCTCAACTTGAGAACATCTTTTTTTCCTCCTCAAAATAAAAAGCCTACAGCTAGCACCATACGTAATGGTGAGGAACTAGAAGCTTTACACTAAGATCAGGGACAAGGCTGCCCCCTCACCATGGCTTTTCATCACATGAGATGTCCTAGCTAATACAATATCATAAGAAAAGGAGATAAAAGGCATACAGATGAGGCAACAAGAAGTAGAACTTTTTGTTCACAGAAGACATCATTTATGTAGAAAATAAAAATGGATCAACAAAAAAATCTGGAATTAATAAGCGGTTGTGCCAGCATTTCAGGATTTCAGGTTAATCTACAGAAATAAATCACTTTCTCATGCACCAGCAATGAACAGTGGAACTTGACATTAAAACACAATACTGTTTACATGTGTACCCCAAATATAAAATACTTAGGCATAAATCTTTTTAAATGTATAATATCTATGTGCAGAAAACAAACTGTTGAAAGAAATCAAAGAAGAGCTGAGTAGATGCAGAAATTCAGGTCTCCTCACCTGAATCTATAGACGCAGTGCGATCCCGGTCAGAGTCCCCGCAAGTCATCATGCAGGCTTCAGCATACCAACAGCCAACACGATCTCGAAGGAGAAGGGCGGCAGCGGACTGGCGCTGCTCACCTTCAAGACATACTGGGAAACCACAGTCATCAAGGCAGTGTGGTGTTGGCCCGACAGACACGTACGTCCGCAGAACAGGATGGAGAGCCCAGAAACAGACCGGCAGGCAGACAGCCAGTCCGCTCGTCTTCCGCCAAGCGGCAGAGGCAGTGCAGGGAGCCAGGCCAGTCTTTCCAGCCCACGGGGCTGGTGCGACATCCCCACGCAAAGTGGTGCCAGACACATGCCTCCCCACATGCTAGCGCCAGGCGGATCATGGCCGAGGCGTGCAGTGGGAACCACGAAACGACGAGCCATCCTCAACGGCCCTGGGGTTGGCAGTGGCTTCAGACACAACACCATGGGCACCGTCCCTGGAGTAAACAACAAACTGGACTTCAACCTGTCAAACTCCTATGAGAGACGCTGTCTGGGAGTAACAGAGGATACACGGATGGGAGAAAATATTTGCAAGAGACAGTAGATAAAGAACGTCGGCCGGACCATACGGAGAGCCTGAAAACTCAGTAGCAAGGTCACGGACAGCCCACGTCTGGAACTGCGCCGAAGACCTTCACAGCCACTTCCCCAAAGATTGCAGATGGTGGATAAGCAGGCGGGGAGGTGTTCCCTGTGACTTGTCAGCAGGGGCACACGGCAGCAGTGAGGTCCCACTGCACACCCGTCTGGGCGGTAGCAGCACCGAACGCTGGTGAGGACAGAGGAGCGGGGACTCCCGGTGGCGGGTGGGGACACAGCCCAGCTCCATAGCCTTGGAGTACTGGGCAGTGACTTACAAAACCAGCAGTCTCACTGAGTGACCCTGCAGCTGTGCTCCCTGTGTGTACGCAGAGGAGTTGGAACTAGGCTGCACAAAAACCTGCACCCGATGTCTCCGTCAGCTTCATTCCTAAACCTGGAAGCAGCCCAGGTGCCCTTCCGTGGGTGCACCGCGCACCCAGACAGCAGAATGTTACCCTAGAAAGAAACGAGCTCTCGAGCCGTGAAAGTCGGGAGGAGACGATGCACGCGACCAAGAAGCCAAGCAAGGCAGCGTGCCATCAGACTCCGACTGGCAGCAGAAAGGTCGGTGGGCGCCAGGGCCAGGAGGAAGGCGGGCAGGGCGTAGCACAGAGACTTAAGTTACTCACGACGCCGGACACAGACCCGTCTGTAATCCTACCTCTGAGAGTCATAAACACGCCGGTTTTATCTTTTCCCAAATCTCTAACTGAATATGAGTCATATTTTAAAGTGGAGTCGTGTATTATGTCTGTAACTTTTTTTTACTGGCAGTCCCATCAGTCTCCGTGTGAGCACATTGTGTTTAAATATAAAACAGTGCAATCATGGCACCCGTGTCCGATTTCAAGGCACGGGCGCGTGGGCAGAGGCAAGGCCAGACCCAGCTCTGGGACCACGAGGGGTGGGCGGGCTTCCCCTGGGGCTCCCTCCACGAGCGACTGTGGGTGGAAGCTGAGCGGTGGATGGCACTGAGGGAAGCCCCTCTCCGGGTGGCAGGGACAGGCGGGGGTGTTGGGGAACGCAGGCGGCAAGACCAGCTGGCCGTGCAGGAATTCCTCCCCACCACCTCCGGGTGGTGGCCCTGGTGGCCTGAGTCCCTCCCTGCTGTTTGTGGAATAAGGGCAATAGCAGCCCCCAGCTGGGCCACGGCGGAACCGGGTGAGGATTGCGTGGGGGAGCCTGGTGCTGGGGACGTGGCGTAGGTGCGGTTCTCATCTTGCTGGCGTGTGTCACGGGGCCAGGGAGGGTGACGTGAAGTGCCTGGATGCAGCTGTGTGCCATCTGAAGTGACGGCACAGCCGTCCTGCTGACTGGAGGGTGGCTGGCGCAGGACCAGAGGCTGCGTGTGGAGGCTTTGGCGCCCGCCAGCGGCAGGGCCTCTGAGGCCGCTTGGAGCGGTGCTTGCCGGCACGAGCTGTCCCTAAGCCACCGGTCGCCTTAGAGAAGGAACGTCACCCCCGCTGGGGAAAGAAGCCAACAACCGAGACAGCAACTCTGCCCGTGTCCCCTAGAAGCCACCATCAGGCTGGGACTGAATCTGCGGTCTTTCCCAGAGGAGGTTCCCGTGTGAAAGGAGGCGGGCAGGGAGGGGAGCTGGGCTGTCAGGCCACAGGCCAGGCCCTGGGGGTTGGAGGCCGGTGGGCTGTCCCACCTGCCTGTGGGTCTCATGGAGCCTGGACCGTGCACGAGGGCGTCCTCAAACCTGGGCTGGCTGCTCCCCAGGAGAGCCTCCTTCCCCGGACTGGACCTGCCTCAGTTTCCCCCCGACCTCAGGCACAGGGAGAAGCAGCCCAGAGGTGTGGTCTTTGCTGCACACAGCCATGGATCCCAGCAGGGGATGTGCGTTTGGCCTCCCGGGACCAGGGTGCCCGGGTTCCCAGCCAGCCCTGACTCGATCGTCTGCTGCGACGTGCCGGGAGCCGTGCTAGCACGCCGGCCTACTGGCGTTCACACCTGCTAGGGCACCGGACACGCGACAGGCCATACGGTCCATTAGATCAGCAGACGCAGCAGGGCTGTGTAGCCAACTCAGGACTCTGGGGGCAGACAGTCCGGCCTGTGTGACTCTGGGCAGGTGATTTCACATCCTCTCTGGGTTTTTATCAGCTCTGCCGGGTGTGCTCGGCAGGACGGGCTGACACGCGGTGCTTGTGTACCGGCCTGGGGTATGCGAGGGAAGCAGGCAGTCCTCCCAGAAGGGCCAGTCGGGCCCCAGGCCGGGCTGCTGCCGCTGAGGCCAGGAGGCAGGCAGCCTCCCTTCGGTGTCACCGGGACCCGGGGTGAGGATTCCACTCGATCTGAGTTTCTGGGAGAGAGGCGACCCTGGCTGCAGCTTGATGAGGTGAGCACAGCTGTGAGGAGGAGGCGGGCTGGGCAGGGCTGCCAGCGCCCACGCTGGGCTCCACATTCCCAGGTCCCCAGCCTCACTATTGGCAGGCGCTGGGGGACACGCGGCCATCCCAGACGGGAGCAGCCGTCACTAAGCCATGCGCTCCGAGCATCCCTGGGTGCTGTCAGTGGCACTATGGGCCTCGACCATGGGAGGGAGCACGGAGACCCTGATTCTCTCTCCACCAGGTGTTTTCCTGTCAGCCAGGGGTGTCCTGGGTCCCGGCACTTGGTTTGGAATTGCCTGGAGACTTGGACTGTTTGCAAGATTCCACCCAAAGAAAGGACCGAAATCCCACGACAGCGCCTGTGTGCTCCCCCATGACCCCGCCCTCTGCACCCAATGCAGGCGGCTGGGACCCCCAGGCATTTCCCTGGAGTCTGCAGAGGCTGCCTGCCCCCAGGTACCCGGAAAGCCCCTTGTCCCTGCTGTGATCATGACACCAAGCTGCAATCGTAAAGAGCCTCCTTGACCTCCTCACGCCCCTTGTACAAACCCAGCTCACACACACAGGTGGCCTCGGACTGGTTGCTCAGCCTCTTCGTGTCTGTTTTTCCATCTGTAAGAGGAGAATAATAAAGATACCTGTCTAAGCCGGGCTCGGTGGCTCAGCCTGTAATCCCGCGCCTTTGGGAGGCTGAGGTGAGTGGATTGCCTGAGCCCGCGGGTTTGAGACCCACCTGGACAACTTGGTGAGGCCTCATCTCTACAATAAAACAAAAAAATTAGCCAGGTGCAGTAGCGCGCACCTGTAGTTCCAGCTCCTTGGAAGGCTGAGGCGGAAGGATCGCCGGAGCCCAGCAGGTCGAGGCTACGGTGGCCAGGAGCGGTCACTGCACTCCAATCTGAGCGACAGAGTGAGACTCCAACTCAAAAAAAAAAAAAAAAGATACCTGTCTAGCCAGATGCAGAGGCGCACACCTGTCATCCCAGCACTTGTGAGGCCGAGGCAGGAGAAGGCTTCAGCCTAGGGTTTTGAAACCAGCCTCGTCAACATACAACACATTGTCTTAACAAAAAAAATCAAAAGAAATAGCCAGGGGTGGCAGCACGTGCCTGTAGTCCCGGGTACTTAGGAGTCTGAGGCAAGAAGATTCCCTGAGCCCAGGAGGTCAAGGCTGCAGTGAGCCACGATCATGTCACTTCACTCCAGCCTGGGCGACAGAGTGAGACCCTAACTCAAAAAACAAAACAACAAAAAGAAGCCCGTCTTGGAGAGTTGTAAGAAAGACGGCATGACGGTGTCCACCATAAGCACACAGCACGTGAAAGCCTGTCAGCACAGCAGCTGACTTCACAGTGGACTTTTGGCAGCCACAGATTCTCCTCCACTCCCAGTTGCAGGCGTCCTGGGTCTCTCCCCCTCTGGTCAGCCTGCCCTAGACCATGACAGAATGTGGCGGAAGGGCCGTGTCCAGAAGCCGGCACTTCCTGGCATCCCTCCCAGAGCCCGGGGAGCCCGCGGTGTCCTGGCAAGGGACTGACCCAGGACCCTGGAGAGAGGAGGCCTCGAAGGGCCTTCCAGCTGCTGGGTCACTGCACCAGGGCCGAGCGTCTCCAGGCCCCCGGTCCCGCGGGAGGCTCGGGCATGAGACCCAGCATCCCAGGGTTGTGGCAAGATGAACCTGCTGCCTCAGGCCATCACGCGTCGGAGTCCCTTGCGCGGCAAGACGGGCACAACCTGACCGGGGAGATCCAGGCAGACGGGCTGCAGTGGGCTTGTCTGGGTGTTTCGCCAGAAGCCACCCGCAGCGGCGACAAGGATTCCCTGCGCTCTGAGCGCCATTCACGTCCTCACTCACAGGACAAGAGGCAAGTTCGGCCTCGGCTGCTCAGACGCGGGGCCTTGGGCCTGGGGTGGGCTGCGGGCTCAGGATGGCCCGGCCGCTCCCAGGGTCTGTGCTCTCTGGTTCGCTTCTTGTTTATGTTTTTGCTGTGCTGCTCTGCAGAAACAAAGCCTGCTGGATGACGGGCGTCCATTTCACACACTCAACACACGGCCGCAGGAGAGGTCCGAGCCAGAATTTCCCGGGGCCGAGGGCACGCAGGGGCCGCATCGTGTGGCACTGGGTGCAGAACGGGGCAGTGGGTCAGCCTTTGAGGTTCATCGACAGTGCCGGGTCTCGCGTTGTACATGTCTGGCTTGATGCTCCTTCAGCCCGCGACGCCTCATCCGTCAGACTCCGGCGTGGCCCACGCCAGGCACAGCCACCAGCTGACACGTGTGTCGCGTCACAGGACACGTCCTTCTTTGTTCTGTTCGTGTTTGCTGGAGAATTTGACTCGCAACCGCTCTCTGAGGATACGCGTTTTTCCTGAAGACAAGCGCCTCTCTGTTGTCCGGGGACGCGGGACTCCCCTTGGCGTCAGCAAACGCCCAAAGAACCGCTGTCTGTCTGTTTTCCCCTCATGCTGCTGTTTATTATACATTTTTTAAATTGTTATTCTTCTCTTAAACTGCTATTCGTGCCATCCCCTTAGCGAGTCCTCGTGGCTGGTCACGAGCTGCCTGTCCTAGAAGCAGGTGGGTTTTCTGGAACCTTCTGCCGTCCACTGGAGGACTCATGTCACGCGGGCCATCATGCCCAGCTTGACACCCCCTGGCGGCCGTGTCAGCGCGGGCTCCTCCCAGGCATCGCAGACCGGCCACACCCCTGGCCACGCCTCCCTCCCCTTCACGCACCCAAGGGCCGCCCCGCTGGCCTTTTATACTTTTTCACTTTTTAGCTATTCAGATATTGTTGCTGCCATCTGGGGGAAATGCAGTCTGCAGGAATACCCTCCAGAAATGTTTGCGGGGCTGCAGGGGAATGCATGGGGTGCACAGGGGTACACGCAGGGGGTGCCGGGTGTGTATGCGCAGGGTGTTGTCTGCGGCCTGCACTCACAGGAACACTGACGACACGCTCTCTGGAGGTGACAGCCTCTGGTGACGTGCACACACCACCTTCCCGCCGCCTGCTTAGCTTTCACGGGAGTCTCGGAGCATCCTGGCGCTCTGTGGCCGGATCCACACTGTCTGAAGAACTGGACACCCCACAGCCTCTGCCACACGGCCACGTGGCCAAACAGGAGCACGGGAGGTTCGGTTCCAAGACTTCCCAGGGACCATGTGCAGAGAGGGACTCGTCTGGCGCTGCCAAGGCTCGTGGGAAGCCCAGCGCTGTCGTGGCTGGAGTCTGGAAACGCGACGAGAGCAGAGAGGGGAGAGGGCGCCCGCGTCCAGACGATGACACCGGAGCCCCTGGAGCCAGCCGTGCTTGAAGAGAGCACCTTAGACTCTCCAGCCGTATGAGGCAATCAATTCTTTTTTTTTTTTTTTGCTCAAGCAAAAGGAGGAGGAGGAGGAGGAGGAGGAGAAGAAAATGAGAAGAAAAATCATGGAAAAGCTCAACATGCACAGAGCCCGGAGTCCAGGGACCTGTTGGTAACTTCCTCCTCCGCTTCCTCCCGCTCTTCTTTCTTTAGGACAGGGTGTCCGTCGCCCAGGCCAGAGTGCAGTGGCACGACCCTCGCTCACTGCAGCCTCCACCTCGGGGCTCCAGCCGCCCTCCTGCCTCTGCCTCCCGAGCAGCTGGGACTGCGGGCACCGCCTCGTCCCGCCTGGTCCTGGGCATTCCGCTTTAACCGTCCGGCTGTCGCTTCGACTTCTGTTTTACTTCAGGACTGGGCACTACGTGAGAAAAGTGTCCAGGGGAAACGGACTTTTGGTGTCTCAGCCTAAGTGTGGCAACGCCTCTGTGGCTCCCAACCCTTCATTCATTCATTCATTCAGCAGCGAGCGAGTCCAGAGCAGTCCCTGCGCCCAGTGAGCCCGCGCGGGGAGCTGCAGACATGAAGGTGAGCAGGGCGTGGCTGTACTCCGGCGTGAATGCAGGTCTGGTGCACACTCGCACACGGGCCGCTCCTGAGACCTCTGTCAGTTTTCCCCTCTGCAAAATGGCCACCGCAAACCTCCTGTAGGGCTCACGGGGTCGAGGGAGCACACCTGTGTGCGTCCAGCACAGAGTGGTCCCTGCAGGGGCGACTAGGCATGATTCACTTTCCTGCCAGAGGATGCGAGAAACATCAGCTGTGGGCAGGGCGGAGACGCGTGGCCGCGCTGAGGCCTTGAGGAGCTGGGGGTCGCTGGAAGGGGCTGGGTGCTCCTTGGAGGGAGCTGGAGAGTTTCCAGGGCTGGACAGGAGCCCGAGTCTCAGTCGCCCGCTGGCTCAGTGCTGGGGTGGGGTTGCTCTAGTGTGAGCCGCGGAGGGCCGTGACCACTGGGGGAGCAGGAGCGGGCAGCCACAGCTGGGTTGCGCCAGTGCTGTCAGGCCCCGGAGGCCCCGGCCTCACCTCCTGGCCTCCGCACCCGAGTCCCTCCCTAGGAAGCAGGCCCGACCTGCAACCCCAAACAGTGTGTATGGCTTCA
>NW_007062215.1:208303-210495 GCF_000164805.1 Carlito syrichta
AGCGCCATGAGGAAGGGCCACGCAGCGTGGCTCGGAAGCACAGGGCGTGCCGTCGGTGTGCAGGCTGCAGGGGCAAAACCAGGAAGGGCCCTGCCGCTCCCGACACTGAGGGGCGGGTCTTCCTTGCCCTCTGACTCCGGGCTCTGCCGGCAGGCTGTCCTCGGCCGTCTTTGCCTTCCAGACGCGTCCCTGGAGTCTCCATCACCCATGGCCATTCTCTCCCCGTGTCTTGTCTTTTGTTTTTGAGTTTCGTCTCACCATCGTCCAGGCTGGACTGCGGTGGCACAATCATGGCTCGCCGCAGCCTCGACCTTCTGGGCTCAAGCCATCCATTCGTGCTCGGCCTCCTAAAGTGATGGGATTGCAGGGGTGGGCCGCTGCACCCGGCCTTCTCTTCTTAAAAGGAACCACCAGCTGGGCAGGTCCCTGGGCTCGGCTCACAAGGGGCGATGCTCACTGGGGGCTTCCGGGGCGAAGCCCTCCACCGAGTCCACCTCGGGGCCCAGCCTCCCTGTCCCTCCCGCCGGCCGATGTGAGTCATTTTGGCCTTGAGCACACGGCATTCGTGGATGATCCCTGCCCCGGGCCTGGGGGGCCGGGGGCGGGGGGGCGAGGACAGCACATCTGGAGGCCTTCCGGGCCAGCTCACTCCTCCCGGGTCCGCCCGGCAGGAAAACGGTCAGAAGAGGCCCTGCTCCCAGGCAGGGGACTGCCCAGGCGCCGGAGCCAAGGCTTCCTCGGGAATTCCGAGGCCTTCTGGCCTGTTCGGAGACTGTGACTCATCGCGCCTTCTGGGAGCCTGCGGGGCTGTCGCCAGACGGAGGAGGCCCGCCCAGGGAGGGCGGGTGGC
This sequence comes from Carlito syrichta, assembly GCF_000164805.1. Lineage (NCBI taxonomy): Eukaryota > Metazoa > Chordata > Mammalia > Primates > Tarsiidae > Carlito > Carlito syrichta. Next base: position 209,154 of record NW_007062215.1, read on the forward strand.
GGAGGGTGGGCGGGAGGGAACGCCAGCCTGGCCCTGTGATCCCGCCGGCAAGCTCGGTCTGCGAGGCCACACTGCGGGACGGGGCGTCCGTTTTCGCTTGATGAAACCAGGGCCTTTCAGTACACACAGTCTTTAAAAGCCAAGCAGGAATCGAGGCTGAACGCCCAGGACACCCACACGGCAAATCGCCCAAGGCCAAGCCTCCACTCCGCCCTTCATGGCGCCTCCGCTTCCGTCAATCTGCCTGCCTTGGCTCGGAAGCGTCCTGGTGAAAGACGTCTGTCCCGTGACTCAGAAGATGCCCAGCTACCACGGGCAGCTCAGGGTGACCCAGCGGGGACCTCTTCCCCTCCCTCCTCCTCCAGTGTGAGGCTCTGGGGGACCATGAGGACGTGCCAGGCCGGCCAACTCCCGGGTGGGCCGGAGGGTCCCAAGGGAGGTGTCAGGTGCTGCTGCCCGGCTGGGCGAGGGACACATTTGGTTTCCTTTTTCAGTCTCTGTCGGACAAATGCCACACCTCGTTGGCAGCCGACAGTTCCTGGCCAGGGCATACTCCCTGGTGGGGCCTGAAGCCAGAGGGGGGACAGGCTGGACTCTCCTGCCTCTCCTGGTCAGAGGTCCCGATTCCCTCCGGGGGCCCGACTGACAGCTTACCCGCCCACACCAGGGAGACCCAGACCCTGCTCTCCAGACAGACAGACAACGCCAGAGCAGTGCCAGGCAGGAAGTCAGCTCTTTCTGTTGGAGGCCGGACACAAGCTACACAGAAACCAGGGCCTTGACGTGTCCCGGCTCGAACCCGACGACTGCGGAAGCCTGCCCGGGCCTCTGGGTGACAGTGAAGGCAGGAGCTTGGGCCCCCAGGGCGTACTGGGCCTGCTGCAGAGGGTCCCCGGGGGCTGCGGAGTGGGCGGTCCACGTGGCCTCTGTCCGCGCATCCGGCTCCCTGGGCCCCGGAGGGCGCCACACGGAAGGAAGGCCACTCCTGCCGGCCTGAGGGGCCTTCCCATTGCGGGTCTGACTCTCCCCCTTGAAGCGCTGGGGCATGGGGGGTGTTTGCATGGCGCGGGCGTCGCTTGGGCAACAAGGAGGAGCCCAGGCCCTGTGCGTGGACTGCGCAACACACACTGCGTTTATTGCTGCTTTAGCTCTCAACCCAGCTGTGGGGGTATTTGCTGGGGGAAAACGTGGCGTGAGAAGGTTCCACACCCGCGGAAGGTGCCGGAAGCGTCTCCGTGGCGGGGGCCGGGGGAGGCAGGGAGGACCTGCCCACCCCGTCCCACAGGCTAGGGTGCCACAGGGGCGGCCCACCCTCGGGGCGGTCCCGGCTGGTGCCCCTGGC
>NW_007062215.1:211117-218505 GCF_000164805.1 Carlito syrichta
GTCATGGACCCACGTGGACTCCAGGGGCGTGTGGATGCCGCTGCCCGTCATCCCCAGGGCCGGGTGGCGGATGTTGGCCGCCAGGACGTTGACGCCCAGGGCCACAGCGAAGGCCTTCTGCACCTGCACGGCTGCCAGGAGCGGGAGCTGGTTCATCCAGGCCGTGGGGTATGCCACGTGCCTCACCTCGGGGTCCTGCAGCAGGCTCACGGCCGGGTCAAAGAACAGGATGTCAAAGCACGTGAAGACGCCAAACCTGCCGGCAAAGGGCGTCTCGAAGGTGACACGGTCGGCCCACGGAGGGGTGTCGAAGGCGGCCTCGAAGTACAGGTGGCGCTTGCGGTAGCGAGCGACCAGGGCGCCGTCGCCACTGAACACGACGTCGGTGTTGAACTGGTACCGCCCGTCCCCCGGGCAGCGCGGGTCGCCGCTGTCACAGGGCTGCTTCGTCCCGAGATTGGCCACCAGGAACATCCCCCCCTTGATGGCCATGCAGCTCAGGCGCTGGAGGACCTGCGAGGACAAGGGGTGAGTACACAGGGCTTTACGCCCTGCCTTCTGCTGTTTTTTGGTCAGAGTCTTGCTCCGTTGCCCAGGCTGGAGGGCAGTGGCGCTCACGGCCACCCCAGCCTCGACCCGCTGCGCTCCGGCGATCCCTCCGCCTCAGCCTTCCAAGTAGCCGGAACTACAGGCACACCTACCACACCCGGCTAAGTTTTGATTTGTTGCAGAGAGGAGGCCCCGCCAGGGTGTCCTGCTGGTATCGAACCTGCGGGCTCAGTCAATCCACTCGCCTCAGCCTCCCAAAGTGCTGGGATGACAGACTGAACCACTGAGCCTAGCCTGCCCTTTTTTATTTTTTTTTGAGAGGCGGTTTTTCCCCATGTTGCCCAGATGGGACTCAAACTCTTGGGTTCAAGCGATCCTCTCATCTCAGCCTCCTGAGCAGCTGGACAAGGTGTGAGCCACTGCACCTGGCTCTCCTATTTTTTTAAATAGAGAAGTACTCGTATTGTGTCCCTAGTAAACAAACAGGTGCCAGAAATCAACAAGAAAAAATCACCGCTCCTGGAAACGTACAAAGACAATAAAAAGGGAACTCACAAATGGCCAGCAAACATCGGAAAAGACGCCCAGTCTCGTGAGTCGTGGGAAACGCACATAAAACAAGGCGTCCTTCCTGAGGGGGATGAGATCCGAGAGGTGGTTCTAGCTGGCACTGACCAAGAGTGGGGACCTGGGCCCTCACCCTGCTTCAGAGGATGGGACGTGAAGCCCAGGCTTTTGAAGGGGAATCTGGCGCTTTAGTCCAGTTTAGGACGGGCATCTCCCTTGCGGCGTTCCACTTGTGAAAAGCGTCTCCCCTGAAGTCAGAACTCAAGTCAGTGGAAAACATGCATCTTACAGAGAAACTTGGAAACGTGTGTGGACCGTCCAAGGACCGTCCCCGAAGCGCTGGCTGCAACAGCTGGAGTTCAGAAAGGAGCAGCACGACGGGCCGGGCGCGGCGGCTCAGCCCGTCATCCCAGTGCTGTGGGAGGCCGAGGTGAGTGGGCTGCCTGCGCCCGTGGCTTGAGACCCGCCCGGGCGACTTGGCGAGACCTCGTCTCTGCAATACATCGAAAACTAGCCGGGCGTGGCAGCGCACGCCTGTGGTTCCGGCTACCGGGAAGGCTGAGGCGGAAGGATCGCCAGGGCCCAGCGGGTCGAGGCTGCGCTGGCCGGGGTGGCCACTGCACTCCGGCCTGGGTGACGGAGTGAGACTCCGACTCGAAGAAAAAAGGAGCACCACCGGGCTGCTGAGGAAGAGGCTGGCGACAGCGGCCCGCTGGAGGGAATGCGGCAGGCACACATGGCCTGGAGACGTAGCTTCCCCAGGGAGGAGGCAGGACAGCAGGGCTGGGCGAGGCAGCCTTGCCCCCGGCTGGCTCGCCTGGGCTGGGCCAGGCACACCTGCGTGTGTTTGCTGTGTCCCCAATACTGGAAGGAGCCAGCCTGGGGTGCTCTGGGCAGACGCCCCTCTGCTTCCAGCCGCGGCTGTGGGCCGGGAGTCCGTGCAGTCCTCAGCTCCCAGGGCCCCCGCCTCGCTCAGCCCACTCGCCGGGGCCTCTGGCCCTGGCTGGCTCACCCTGCACCCTCAGCCCTGGGCAGGGGCTGGGCTCACACACCTCCGTGTCGTTGAACCGGCCCGGCTCCAGACACGGGTTCCACCTCCCTGGCAGCAGGCCTGGCAGGAAGTCCAAGAACGGGTAGACGGACGCTCGCGAGAAGTTGAAGCCGTGAATGCCGTCCTCAGGAAACACGATGATCTGGACACCCTGAAAGGCAGCACACCCGGGAACGGCCGTCACCACGTGACAGGAGCACCTGCTGCATCCATGACACTCTGTGCCCTGAGCCACAGAGACACTCCTGGGGGCGCGATGCGCCCAGAGGCCTGGCCTGGGGATGCCACCCCGCCTGGCCTCATCCCGGGGGAGCAGAATCCTCTGGGCACAGCCATCCACTGTGCCCGGGGCCACCCTAGGGCAGGAGGGAGTGAGCTTGGCCGAAGGGCGCAGGTGCCACAGCCACCAGGGGAGGGGCCGGCCTCGGGGAGCCACAGGAGGTGGGACATAGCGGCGGGCCATGGACAGAGGTGTCATCGCCACCCAGTGGCTCCCGGCCTCCACCAGGCACCTGTCAGGTGGGCACTTCTGGTAATGCCGATGTGTCCCCCAGGCAGTCACCTGGCCGGCCTGCGGGTGGATCCCCTGGTGGGCCTCATGTGGCCGAGGCTGGGCCCCGGGCTGGGGTGAGCGTCGTGTGCTGATCCGGCCTGGAACGAGGATTCATGGGATCTCAGCTCCCCCTGAGAACGAGGCGGCTGCGGCAGCCTCTGACACCCTCAAGGCCTGTCCACACCGGGGACGCCTGGGCTCGCCGGATGCCCGCAGCCACCAGGAGACGCGGACCGCGGCCCTCAGCTCGGCCTCGCCGCCCTCTGGCCTCTGTCCTCCGCCTCCGTGGCCGAGTGTGAAGGCAGGAGGAGGCAGAGAAGGCCCGACTGACCCCGAAAGGCGAGTGGCTGGGGCGCTGTCTCTGGAAAGCGTTGCAAACTCCTACGTTTCTCCGGGTTGTAAGAGCTTCCGAAGCTTAACTGAAGCAAGTCTGGAGAACAGAGACGCCATTCCTAGTGCTCTAACACAGACACTTCCTGTTGGTATGTGCTTCTTTTGCTTTTGTTTCTCTCACCGTGTCTGTGTGTCTGGTTGGGGTGACAACAACCGTGACTTTTCTCATCAGGGACTTCTGGACAGCCCACTCGGGTCCCCTCCCACTGGGGGGGCTTTTCTGTCTTCTCAGTAAATCCTACTTTAAAAAGGGGGGCTGAAGCCAGGCTCGGTGGCTCAGCCCGTAATCCCACGCTTTGGGAGGCTGAGGTGAGTGGACTGCCTGAGCCCGCGGGTTTGAGACCCGCCTGGGCAACTTGGCGAGACCTTGTCTCTACAGTAAATCAAAAACTTAGCCAGGCGTAGTAGCGCACGCCTGTCGTTCCAGCTACTTGGAAGGCTGGGGCAGAAGGATCGCCAGAGGATCACCGGAGGTCGAGGCTGCGGTGGCCGGGAGTGTGCCACTGCACTCCAGTCTGGACAACAGAGTGAGACTCCAACTCAAAAAAGGGGGGGGGGGGCTGGGCGCAGTGGCTCAAGCCTCCCAGCACTTGGGAGGCTGAGGCAAGAGGATTGCTTGAGTCCAGGGGTTCGAGACCAGCCTGGGCTACTTGGCAAGACCTCGTCTCTACAATAAATTACAAAAACTAGCCGGGCATGGTGGCACGCATCTGTAGTTCCAGGTATTCAGAAGGCTGAGGCGGAAGGATCACTTGAGCCCAGCAGGTCAAGGCGGCGGTGTGAGCGTGCCACTGCACTCAAGCGTGGGTGACAGAGTGAGACTCTGACTCAAAATAAATACACTAAAATTTTTTTTAAAACTTCTAAAAATACCATCTGAGATGGCCACCTTACATTTGAGAGAACACCATAGCTAATCCCCTACAATTGGAAGGTGAATTGTTTGCAGCTTTTGGTAATAAAATCAGCAACCCTCTGCACACAGAGAGCTCGACACTTGCTGAGTGCTGCACACAGATCTTTGGGTCTCAGATTATCTCCTTGGAACAAAGTCCTACCTGTGAAATCACTGAGTTGAAGGGTATGGAGATGCGTAAGTCTTCACACATGTTACCAGACAGCTTCCCAGAAAAATGACACCGCCGTCATCCCCCAGGACAGCGTGAGACTGGTCCCTGCGTACTCAGTGGTGACCTACAAGAAGGTGACCAGCTGGGGGCGGAGGGTGTGTCTGCCAAGTCTGCCGCTCAGGGACTGTTAGTCACCTGGACGCGACTGTTGCTTGCAAGATCACCCAGAGGGTCCGCCCGCAAGCCCCGAAGGACGTCAGCCACTGGGTGCCTACGAGTAAATTCAACCCCACACTCCCCGAACTGGCAGACAAACAGCACCCACTCAGTCTCCTCTCAACCAGCCTCACCATCTGCCTGGCTCCTGCACCTGACACACATGACCGGGCCAGGCCCGAGACGTCCCTAGCACGAGAAGGGTCACCCCGACATCTCATCCGGCTCCTGGATGCGGCTCCCCAAAGCCAGGCTGTGCCGGCCTCCTAAGCCCCGGTCCCCAGGTTTCCGGGTGGCGACTGCCGGACATGTCAGAACGTCCCGTGGGCAGGACGCAGAACTGGCAGCTGGGGAAACTCCCAGCCTGGACGCGGTGCCGAGGCAGCAGACGTCTCCATCGGGAGAGGACCCACGTCGGCAAGGTGCCAGAGCTGGGGCAGGAGGGATTCTTTGACACCAACTTCAGCGTGGCCACGCGGGGCACGGATCAGAGGTGAAAATGACGTCGGGAAACTGACACTGGGCGTCAGGGAAGGTTCGTGAATAGCTCAGCGGGACAGCGAGTCCAGCGTGGAGCCTGTCCTCGTGCCAGTGCAGACACCAGGTGGACGGCAGGCGCCTCGCGACCCCGTAGGCCCTGGGGACGGCACCACAGGGGCTGGGCCCCTCCACCTGCCCGCTCCAAGGGACAGGGAGGGCACAGAGATGCCCTGCAGGCCCCCAGGAGAAGACCTGGAAACCCAGCCCCCTAAGGAACGGGGGGAGGGACTGGGGCACAGCGGGAGAGGGACAGGCCTGGGCCTTCGTAGCAGCCCTCAAACGTGGAGAAGGGCCAGCTGCGGGGCTCACACCTGCCATCCCAGCACTTTGGGAGACCGAGGAGGGAGGATTGCTTGAGCCCAGGAATTTGAGACCACCTTGGGCAACACAGCGAGACCTCATCGCGACAAAAAATCAAGAACAATTATCTGGGCATGGCGGTGTGTGCCTGTCATCCCAGCCGCTCGGGAGGCTGAGACGGGAGGATCGCCTGAGCCTAGGTGGTCGAGGCTGCGGTGAGCCGTGCTCGTGCCACTGCCCTCCAGCCTGGGCAGCAGCGTGAGACCCTGACTCAAAAAAAAGAGGAAGAGGGGAGCAGATGCATGCATGTGAGGCCTGGTCTGTTCTCTGTGGCTCCGCAGACAGGACTCCGTGGCTTCGCAGGGTGGCCGAGCATGCCTACCCCCAGGGAGGCCTTCCCAGCGGGAGAGAGGGCCCTGAGGCAGCGAGTTCTGAGCCACTGAGGGTGTCCAAGGAGAGATGAAACATCAGGCTGGGGCGAAGAGGCCGCCTATCGGAAGCTGGGCAAGGTCTTTGAGCCCCCTGCAAGGTCAGCACGCACACACACACGTGCACACACACACAGAGGCACCACACGTGTGTGCACACACAGACACACACGGACACTCGCGCACACGCGTGCACCCTGTGTGTACCGCATAGATTAGATTCTAAAGTGCAGCGGTACTCGGTGGCTGTGGCTGTCCCGGCCACCCTGGCCACCTGCGTCGCGCCGGCTGTGCAGGCGGGCCTGCGGGAGGGAGGGAGGCCTAGCTCCCGGGTGGCCCCGTGGAGGGGCAGGGTGTCCTCGGGCAGCCACCATCACCCTGCACCCCAGCCCCAGCTCCCCGCGGCTCGGGCCACCCGGCGGGATGTGTTCTCCGGACGTGTCTGGGCCCGCCTCCCGCTCCCGAGGGCGCACTCCCGCACCCCCGCCCAGCAGGAAGTCTCCGCAAAGGCCTGCACTAGCCCAGGGCCAGTCCTGTCTAGCCAAGGCCTCCGGTGTGGCGGGCCCAGAAGGGAGACCCCACGCGCGCAGGCTGAAAGCCGTGCTGTGGCTGTGGCTGTCTCCATTCAGCTCCAAATGGCTCGGGAGTGTCACCAGGCCCAGAGGCTTCCAAGTTTTTTGCACACTGGAACCCCTGGGGGACCTACAAAAGTCCCAGTGCCCAGTCCACGCCCCTCCAGGCCAGTGACAGCAGACGCTTAAGGCCCAGGCGCCCAACGTCACAGCTGGCCGGGGGCTCCCGTGCACGGCCGCAAGTGAGAACCTTTGCACGGACCCAGGCTTCTCAGACCACGTACCGCGAAAGCGTCCCCGGGACCCTGCTGAAATAGTGTCCGGTCGCAGGGCCCAGATAGGGGCTAGGGCCACCCTGAGCAGGGAGACCCCAGCCAGCTGGCCAGCTCAGCTGCTTTGCGTGACAGGCTTTCGGGGGAGGAAGGAAGCCCGGGCCACCCGCCCTGGTCAGGGGAAGAGCCATGGCTGTGCCCGTGAGGTCAGTGTGGCCCGACCAGGAGCCTCACTTGCCTTTTCAGCCGCGGTTGCCACTTGTCGCTCATAGACGTCGAGGTTCTGGTGCATGAGCGCCAACGCCTGCTCGCGGCTGGTGGGCGCCAGTGGGTCCGGGCTCAGGACGGGTGTGTGCTCATACACGGCGGCCACGTAATACCCGGCCTCGTGGCGTCCGGCCTCGTGGGGTCCAGTCTTGTGGGGTCCAGCCTGGGCTCCCAGGGCGGCTGCACCACAGACGCAGAAGAGAAGAGCGAGCCTGCTGCGGGCTGCGGACATGGCGCGGGCATCGACCTGGAACGAACGGGCAGGCGAAGGCGGCTGAGCACGATCCCGTCGAGAACGTACCTTTCGCGGCCGGGACGTGTTAACCCCACAAGGACACGCGCCACAGTGAGCCCACAGCTCAGAGTCAGCTTGACGCCCGGCAGACTGTCCCCCAGGCACGCAGCAGCCACAGCGGGGACGGCCCGCCGTGCAAGTCTCTGGCTCAGGACACTTCCACAGACGCACCAGGCTGGGCCGCTCAGCCGGCTCCACCGGGCCAGAGTGCGCCCGGCCGTCTCCGCGGGCACCGATGCACCCAGGGACGGGAGGATCCTGCCTCGAGGTGAGGCTGTGACGCACGGCAGGCCCCGCCCATGCCGCAGCCTCTGC
>NW_007062215.1:218752-245660 GCF_000164805.1 Carlito syrichta
CGGCAGCTCCCCACGTTCAGCGTGTGAGCAGCGCCCCCACCGTCGGCTCAGAGGACCCCTTCTCTCCAGGGAAGGAAGGCCCGTCCACGGTCCCGCGGTTCTTCTCTCCTTGAACTTGAGAGTTGCCGTCGACCCCCTCGCCTCCCCAGCCCTTGTCTCTGTGAGCTTGAGCTTGTCTCTGTGGCTGCCAGAGCATACTCACCTGGAGATAAGATCCTTTGTGCAGGGATAAAATGCCATCTTCTGGAAGACGGGCCAAGTTTCCAGAAAGTCAACTCGGCTGTGGGCTCCCACGCGGTCGCTGGAAGTTAGGGACACGCGTGGGTGGGCCCCCGGCCCGACTGGGTTGCTGCCCCCCAGGGCCGCGTGTTCCCAAGGGCCTCAGGGTGAGCAGCCCTCTGCCTGGACGGCCAGCCTGGCCCCCGCGGGAGCCCCCCGGACACAGACGGGCCTGGTGTCGTGCCCAGGCCAGGCCACCTGCCCGGAGACACCCTGGGCTGAGTGGCGGCCCGGGAGTCACAGTAAAGCCAAGACCACAGAGGCAGTCCCGGAGCCGCCCCGCTGCCCTTTCCCAGGACACCGCCACCGCCCAGGCCTCAGCTCGCCGCTCCCACGTGTGGGTTCCTAGCCCAGACTCCCCGGCCGCAAAGGTCTCTTCATTTCTCTGTGGAAAGTTCCAGAAAGAGGCCAGAATTGCTCCCGGCAGCAGACTAGGGAGGGGGCGCCCATCCGGTCCAGGCAGCACCCTGCGTCCGCAGTGGCAGTGCCTCCCCCGCGGCCCGGCGCAAACGGCCGCTCCTCTCCCCAGGGAACAAAGGCCGTCCACAGCCCAAGCGGGTGGCGCCATTCATTGGGAACTGGGGACACTGTCTTAGGGAAAGAACAACGAGCCTTTGAGCCAGCATCATGAGTTGTGGAGTGGAAACAAAAGCACAGCGGACATGCTTCCTTATCTGAGTTTGGCCTCCACAGACAAGCGAGGAGTAGTTCGAAACATCTCAGAAATCCGCCTTCCATTCCACCTCTGGCCTGCGATGCTGATAAGGGGCCCTTTGGGGAGGATGTTGGGCGTTCGTCCTCAGAGTCACGCTGAGAGCCCTTCCACAGCACGAGATGCCGGCCTCGCGGGGAGGTGTGGAAACTGAGGCAGGGAGGGCTGTGGGCCGGTGACGCGCGGGCAGGCCAGGGCTCCGAGCCAGAAGTGGCATCCACGGCACACCCGACCTCGGCTGAGGGCGCTTCCTCGTGGGGGACTCGGGACGTTCGTCCAAGTCTGGAGGCCTTGCAACCCAGCAGAACATGAACACCGCAGAACCAGCGCGATGCCCGTGTCCTTCCATTTTGAGAAAATAAAACGCATTTGCAAAAGCAGCCTGGTGGGGGACCGAGGACGGCTGGTCCCAAGAGGACGCGCAGGCTCAGCCGGGTGTCCTCAGGGTCCTCCGTGGCTCCCAGCTCCCAGTGCAGGGGCCGGAGTCCTCGGAGTGTGCCCCCGGCGTCCAGGACAGCGGAGGGACAGTGGTCCCTCGAGGTAAGGTCTGGGCTCCGAACCCCTCAGAAGCTCGTCCAGCATCTCTGAGAAGAGCACCCCGGCCCCAGGCCCGCCCAGAGGGCGCCTTCCCTCCAGGAGAGCAAGGAGCAATGCCTCGGTGCCTGGAAGTCCACCCCTGGGAACGCAGCCCGTGGTCCTTGCTGGGGGTTTGGGCCCCTGGGAGCTTACTTTCCCCAGCCTGCTCCGTGAGGCGTCGATAACTGGCTGCTTCCTTCCCAGCAGCATCTTTTGCAGTCAAAAATGAGGGTCGTTCCTAAGGCATTTTGCGTAAGATCGTTTCAGAGGCACAGCTATGCAAAGACATTTTAAACAGTTATGCATAGACCTGCTGGGCTTTCCAAGGAGGAGTGCGTCACCCGTTGCTTGTCCAGAGAACGGCAGTCCCACGACGGGGACAGGCCGGAGGGCTTGGCCGAGGAATGTCACATCTGTGGAGCCAAACCGGAGGGGCGCCGAGGCAGGAGGACCGGCCCGGGACACACGTCTGTGTGCAGTGACGGAGGCGAGGACAGCACGGCGACAGCGTCTTCAAGCCACCCTCGTGAACCTGCGACTTCCTTACCCAAACTCTTACAAAAGGAGGGGCCGTGCCTCTCCTCTGGTCCACACAACCTGGACTTCAAGAGGTCGTCGGAGCGAGACCTTGTGTCTCACGGTCTCCTGCCGCCTGCTGCTTTCTGGCGTCCCGTCCAGGGTGCTGGCCGTGGGCTCTCGGGGCCCGGCCCGGGCAGGAATTTCCACCAGCGGCTCCGAGTGGGCAGCTCTGCGCCCACCCACCCACCGCCAAGCCTTGGGGCAGCTCGGTGGGAAGGCCAAGTGCGAAGGCTGGCGTGTGGCCGCTGACAGCCGGAGCCTGAGCTCAGAAGGATGCAGGCGAGGCTCCAGGCTCACACGCCCTCGGGCCAGCACAGGCCTGGCCGGAAAGAAGAAACCTACAGCAAGGGGACACACAAGCCAGTCCCCAGAGCTGAGGGGGCGGATCCGACTTCCCAGCCGTCACCTTCAAAGAGAGCGCCTGCAGAGGGCTGGAACGTCTGTCCTGACCGAAGGTGCAGTCCAAGGGCCCGGCCCTTAGCATGAGCGGGCCGCCTCTCTCGTCCCCAGTGCAAGTGATCTCACAGCTCAGCAGAGGACGCTTCCCCGACCGCACACAGCTTCCTGTGCGTGGACGAGACGGCAGTCCCGGTCCTGCCCGCTGCGCACACGGAAGGGCCCGGCCGAAGCTGACCGGCGGCCTGCGGTGCCACCCAGAGGACACGCTGAGCATCACCCCCCTGCGCCGTGTGCACCAGGTCAAGCAGAGCCCCTGGGCATCAGAGGGGCGACCCCCTCCCTCCTTTCCACTCCTGCTACTTCATGCCTTCTACAATGAGAAACAAAACAAAAGGCCAGAAAGCACTGGATTTCCCAGCCTGGGGGTTCTCAAAAGCAGCTCTTATTCCATTCTCCCGCCACGATGACGCTTCCATGTCCACAGTTCTGAGCCTGCTGCCGTTTCACGGGTATGACTGGGCGTCAGGAAGATGCTGCCGCCCCACGGGGACACGTGGCCTCCGCCCAGGGAGCCCTGGCTAAGCCAAGGTCCTCAGGGACCGAATTCTCCATCTGCGCCACCCTGCGCTCATATACGGGGTGAGCGTCTGTTGCGTCCACCTCTCTTCCTGCTGTGTACACAGGGAAAGCAGAAGGCCACATTCTATTTTCTTTTCTTTCTTTTTGAGCTGGAGTGCAGTGGCATGCTCACGGCCACCCCAGTGTCGACTACTGAGCTCCGGCGATCCTTCCTCCTCGGCCTTCCAAGTAGCCAAAGCCACAGGCACATGCTACCACGCCTGGCTAATTTTTTGATGTATTGTAGAGACGAGGTCTTGCCATGTTGCCCAGGCTGGTCCCGAACCTGTGGGCTCAGGCCATCCTCTCGCCTCGGTCCCTCAAAGTGCTGGGATGACAGGCTAAGCCACCAAGCCCGGCCTTCATTTCCTTAAATAAAGTCCCTGACTAAAAAAAATAACACAGGACGATATGGTGGAGGAGTTCATCTGAAAAACCTTCCAAAAATGTTCTGCAAAAATGTCACAATTATTCTTAAACGTCATGTCTGAGTTTGCAGGGAAGTCATGGGAAATCCTGAAGGGTAGAAAACGAAGTGTGAGAAAATAAGTCTTCAGCGGGGTGCAGTGACTCACACCTGTCATCCCAGCCCTGTGGGAGGCTGACGCAGGAGGATCGCTTGAGCTCAGGAATTTGAGGCCAGCCTGGGCAACTTAGTAAGACCTTTCTCTTTTTTTTTTTTTGAGTTGGAGTCTCACTCTGTCGCCCAGACTGGAGTGCAGGGGCCGCTCCCAGCCACCACAGCCTCGACCTGCTAGGCTCCAGCGATCCTTCCACCTCAGGCTTCCAAGTAGCTGGAACTACTACACCTGGCTAGTTTTTGATTTATTGTAGAGATGAGGTCTCGCCAAGTTGCCCAGGCGGGTCTCGAACCCGAGAGCTCGGGCAATCCACTCACCTCAGCCTCCCAAAGTGTGGGATTACAGCCTGAGCCACCAAGCCCAGCTAGTAAGACCTTTCTCCACAAAAAAATTAAAAAATTAGCTGGATGTGGTGGCGCACACCTGTCGTCCTGGCTACTCAGGAGGCTGAGGCAGAAGGGTTGCCTGAGCCCAGGAGGATGAGGCTGTGGTGAGCCATAAGTGGGCCACTGCACTCCAGCCTGGAAGACAGAGTGAGACCCCGACTCAAAAAAGAAAAGGAGAGAGAGAGAGAGAGAGAGAGAGGGAGGGAGAGACTTTAACTGTGGATCGGAGAACTTGCCCAGGCAAGGAAAACATAGAGACGTCTTTTCCACTCTCAGCCAGTCCTGGAAGAGAAGACGGGTGGGCGACCCTCGCCACTCCACATTCTAGGGTTATGGCTTTCCAGAACCACCCTCGAATGCTCTGAGATGAGTCTCAATGGGCCAGTGTCAGTGTCATCAGGGTCCAGTTTTTAGGCCTTTGGGAAGCTTCTCCATTTTCTGTTGGATGGCCTTATGTTCAAGTCGTCAGAAGAACTGCCTTTGGACAACAAGGACCTGGTGGCTGGACACCCCGGACAAGAAGGACCAGTGCCTGGCAGATGTGATGTCCTGGAACCACATGTCGAAGCACTCAGAAACGCGGGTGGTGGAAAGGCTCTTTGGGACCAGTGAGTGTGGGTTGGGCGTGACAGCACTAGGTGGTGGACACACACCTACAGATGCGTGGTGGACACAACCTCTCTGCGCTCTGGTGTCACCCTGCCACATCACGTCCCGTGATCTCGGCGCTCTTCCTCCAAGTGCTCAGGAGCAAGAGACGGAGATGCCCAGGAGGGCAGGCCGTGGGGAACGGTGCCACGGGTGACGGGGCCAGGAGCCATGTCCCCCAAGCCCCAAGGATCCTCAGTAGGACAGTCGAGAAATGCTGAGATGAAAGAGACCAAGAACTGTGCAAGGAACAGTAAGAAAGCCCCAGGAGCCCCAGCGCTGGAGGACGGTGCCCAGGCCACCTTCTCCTGCAGAGGCCATGAGGTACCTGCTGGGAGAGGCGTCACCACGATGCCCAAGAGAAAGGAAAGAGCAGGCAGTGGCGCCACCCACATCCAGGCACCCGCGGAGGGTGCGGTGGTCAGTGGTGTCCAGGCAGGGCGCAGAGCCCGGTCGGAAGGACAGCGACTTTCCAGACCTCCTCACAGCCTTGGCCGTCTTCTCCACCCCCACACATGGGTGTGTGGGGCGATGGTCAGCGTATCCACCTTTGCCTCTCCTCCTGGGGCTCCGAGCTTTGCTGTTTCTGTTAACGCAGCAGTTGCCCGTGCGCCTGCGTTCCCCTGGCCAAGGTCCCAGCTCAGCCACGGCTGTACAAGTCCCGTCACCCCGTGCTATCCAGACGCAGTGGGGCAGATAGCTCACGGGCCGCCACGTCCGACACCTTCCCCCAGTGGGAAGGCCCAGGCCCTGCAGACCCAGGGCTCCCCGAGGTGCTGAGGACGGGCCAGGTCGGGGGTTTCGGTGTCTGCCGGGACAGGTGTGGGCGTGACAGAGGCAGAGCAAAAGAGGATCTCTTCAGCTCCCTGGAAGGGGTGTCCTTGAACGAGGAGGGGGCTGACATCTAGAGCCAGGCTGGCACCAGCATTTCTTACGTCGAGAAGCCACACTCTGTCTACGCCACCACACTCAAAATAATGGGGGAAGGTGGAGTGAACGAGTGATGTTGAGATGACCAAATAACAGCTTGGAAATGTTTGAACATCCAGGCCATTCGCAAACATCAACTCAAAATCGGGAGTCAAATACTGAACAGAAGGAAAACTAGCACAAGTTGGAATTAGGTATCAGACACTTGATGAGACAGCTTTCTAAATTTTGAAGCAGTTAAAATAATAGGAGAAACAGACTGACAAATTAAAATTTACATGCAAATTATAAACACCAAAGTAACACTTATAAACAGGCAGTGAACAAGAATAGATTTCAACAAGAAAACAAATCATAAACACACACTTTGGAAGACTTTGAGCTTATGCACAAAAGAAAAGCTAAAACATTATTATTCAAAATATTAACTTTGGAAAAAATTAAGGGGTAAACTAGTAAAGCAATCATGAATAGCGATGTCTTACTGGTATAAGCAAGTATGGAAATTTGTACCATGAATCATAAATTCTACTTCTGGGACTTGGTCTTGGAAAGGCATTCAAGGGCGGCGCGCAGCGGCTCAAGCCTGTCATCCCGGCACTTTGGGAGGCTGAGATGAGCGGATTGCCTGAGGCTACAGGTTCAAGAACAGCCCGGGCAATATGACAAGACCTCATCTCCACAATAAATAAAAAAAATTAGCTGGGCACAGTAGCGTGCACCTGTAGTTCTGCCTACTTAGAAGACTGAGGCGGAAGGATCGTCGGAACCCAGCAGGTTGATGCCGGGGTGGCCCTGAGCCTGTGTGCCACTGCACTCCAACCTGGGTGATGGAGGGAGACCGACTCAAAAAAAAAAAAGAAAAAGTCATTCAAAGAAGGAAAAGGTATTAGTTGAAGTAAAGGGAGAGCGTGGAAGTAAAAATATGAACTTTCAAGTTTCTTTTTTTTAAGTCAGAGTCTCACTCCATCACTGAAGCTAGAGTGCAGTGGCACACAGGCTCAGGGCCGCCCCAGCGTCTCCCTGCTGGGTTCTGGCAATCCTTCTGCCTCAGCCCTCCAAGGAGCTGGAACCACAGGCATACACTACCATGCCTGGTTAACTTTTTATTTTCTTGTGGAGATGAGGTCTTGCCAAGGTGCCCAGGCTGGTCTCGAACCCACAGGTTCAGGCAATCCACTTGCCTAGGCCTCCCAAAGTCCTGGGATTATAGGCTGAGCCACTGAGCCCAAACAACTTTCAAGTTTCAACATACCTGGCTCTAATACCGGCTTATTGTATAACCTGGTTATGTTTAATATAACTAAGCTTCAATTCCTTCATCTATAAACCGAAAAAAAAATATCTGATGTAAAACACCCAGCGTTCAGTGAAGTGGGAGCTAGCGAAAACTGAAGAATGAGCCTAAAGGATGGCAGCTGGAAACAAACAACATCCAACAGGAAGAACGCTTGGAAAACACGTGTGTATCAGGCAGGTGGAGTAGTAAGCAAAAGTTGTAACGGTACTTAGGAAGACTCTGAGGACGAAATAGGCTTGAGATGTGCTGAACAGACATATAATGAAAACAATTCTATACTTACTACGATAACAGCTAAGTAAAATACGTATGCATGTGGTAAACCAAAAATAAAATGTGAAGTCCCCTAAAACTGACTGAACAGGCCCCCTGGGGGCCGAGGGAAGCCTGAAAAACAGAATCCCAGGCCGAGGCAGAGAAGGAAGCCGGCACGCCGCGTCACGCCTGCTCTCTTGTGGGGTTTTAGGCACAGCTGAACAGCCTTAATATTAAACTAGGGATCACGAGACTGACAACAGACTCTGAGGTGATAGGATACCAAGTTCCAACCAGACTCTGGGGTGCAGCCTGTGACAGACAGCAAGCCTTAGAGGAAGTAAAATATTTTCCCCCAAAATACATTCTGACATATGCTGAAGTGACCCTGCAAAGCCTGCTCTTGGGGAAATTTGCCCTGTGGAGAACACCTCTCTGCAGAGGGAGACTTTCACCACTGTTATCTCTGAAGCCTGCCACTCAGAGTCTTTATCTGCGTACAGGAACCTTGGCTTCCACAACCGCCGTATCATAACTCAAGTGTTTCTCTTACCGAGGCAAATTCTTTAGACAGAGCTCACCTTCGTACCAAATGGCCAGAAAGTCTCCGAGTCCACCTACGACCTGCAGCCCCTCCTCCCTCGTGACGCCCCGCAGTCCCAGACCCGGACAATGGGAACCCCACACGCGTTGATTCACGCTCTGCCTGTAATTTCTGTCTCCCCGAGGACGTCTAAAGCCAAGCTGTAATCCAGCCACCTTGGGCACATGTCTCTGGACCTCTTGGGACTGTGCCACACACCCAGGCCACTCATACCTGGCTCAGAATAAAACATATTTTGACAGAATTGGGACTTTTTTCCATCATCCATGTGAGCAAAGACTGACAAAGAACGGGAATAAATGAAAACATGCGGGTCATTTTATGGGGATTTAAAATGTTTTCTTGAATGTTGCACTGTTTTTCTAATAAATGAAAACCACGAGGAAAATCAAAATTAAACAAACAGCCAATTTTAAGTTTCCAGCGCAGCATTTGAGGAGGCGCCACTGCATCCCAGCAAGGAAAAAGCCGAACTCTCAGATAGGGTCCTGCCGCGTCCCTGCAAGGCATGGCGAGCCAGGTCCACAGCAGCGTGTGGGGCCCCTCGCTGGTCCCGACCCAGATTGTGCCCATGCAGGACGTCCATTCCAGTTCCCTGGGCCTGCGGCTGGCGCAGCTGGAACGGGCTAGTTCGAAGCCGTCCCTGCCCGACCAGACGCCTGACGCCGAGACCCTAGGCTTCTCCACCTCTCCAGAGCGGCTCGCCATGGTGTCCATCCTCAACGCCCGCACCTGTGCCCGGGGCTTGCTCTGCTTCATCCAGCGACGGACGTAGCGTCTGGATTTCACTGCCGCTGTCCGTCTCTTTCACCTTCTGGGCTCCTGGTTCTACAGCTCCCGTTTCCCCTCGGCGCTGGCCTGGTGGCTGGTCCCAGCCGGGTGCATTGCACTCATGGCTGCCATCCGGGAGCACCTGGGCACGCAGACGGAGCTCAAGGAGACCCCCTCCACTCAGCCCCGCGATGCGATGCCGGAGTCGGGCCCTTTGGACCCCTGCCGGCACGTGGGCCCCTCAACCCCTCGGGCTGCTCAGACCCCCAGATGAGGTCCAGCCCAGGTCTGAGAGGAATCCTGGAAATAGCAGTCTCTGATGGCGTGGGAGAAGCAGGGAGGCCTTGTCAAGAAGGCAGGGAGAGTCCGATCGCAAGTGCAAGAACGGCCCCTTTCTGCTGACGCCTTGGTATCTAGAAGGTGACCTCTCTGAGGGTAACCACAGAATTGGAACCATGCTACCTTTGAGCCACCACACCTGCCTGTCCTTTTAAAAAAGAAAAAAAATCGAGGGTATCTGATTGGAACAAGTCACTCTTCTAGCCATCTGTCTTGCCTCCCTGGAACAGCGGTTACCTTGGCCACGTTGCTGAGCCCTCTGTTTGAAGAAACTCTTGGTTTCTGGACCCATAGCCTCAGAGAGAGAGAGGTGTAAAGTATTAGGTTGATGTCAGGGAGAGGACGGCAGAGGGAGCCATCAAGCACAAGGAAAACGCACGGCCTCGTCCTGTGGCACGCTTGTGTGCACTCAAGAGCCACGACTTGTTTCCAGTTCTCTCTCCTGGGCGCCCACACTGCCGCCAGCCCTCAGCACAGCGGGCCCGGGACCCAGAGCACAATCCCAGCCTCGCTCCAGGTCTGATCCTCATCACAGAGACACTGCCTGTTCTCTCGGAACGGCCAGGCACCCCGGCTCCCACTGGACTCCCCTTCTTTTCCTGAGATTTTGCTTCAGGGTGGTTTGCTCTGTGAGGGGCTTGAAGCTGCCCTGCACACCAGCACAGTGCTTTCCACACGCACAAAACAAGATATGTCAGGGAACTGGGATCGCGAGGCCAACTGTGGCCCCAATGTCACAGAAACAGGCAGGTGAGCACAGAGATCACAGCCCCCCAGAGCAGAAACCCATGAGCAGAAACTCATGGCACCCAGTACTGGAGAAGGAAAGCCTAAGAGGCCCCTGATGAAGTCACTAAGAGGCTCAGTGTGGACACGTCGGTGAGCGTAAAACTCCAGGAGGCCTGTCTTGGACGGGCACCCACACATGCTTCTGTGAGTTTTCGCCTCCGGGAGCTCACCAGGTTTCCACAGTGAAGACGGGAGAAAAATGCCCTCATGCTTCTGGCGCAGGGATGGGAAACTAAGCAAAGCATTCTGCCCTCAGCAGGCCTGTCCTCGCGAGAAACTGCTTACCGGAGCCCAACCTACCGGGCTTTTAGCAGAGCTTAACCGACCCGGGGAAGCGACCCAGCTCCCTCCAGCCCTTCTGCCCCAGCCGAGTGGGGTGGTGGTGGGCCAGGGAGGCACATGCAGCCTTTGACCCAAGGCACAGGCTGCCCAAAGACCAGAGCTACTCAAAGGACTGCAGACACTCCCCGTCCGCCCCACCGCGACGCCGCGTTGCCAAAGACCTCTTTGCTCGGTCCTTCACTCAGCGTGCCATGTCCCGCTTTCAGCAAGAAAGAAGTCATGGGGCATATTAAAAAGTATAAAGTGCAGTTTGAAGAGAAAGCAAGCATCAGAACCAGAGTCAAATGTGACAGGCACTTGCGATGATCCGCCTCGCAATTTAAACTAACTGATGGACATGCCGAGGGCTCTACGGGAACAACAAACAGACCCCATGCGAGAACAGATGGGTGAGGTCAGCAGGGAGATGGAAATCCTAGGAAAGAATCGAAAAAGAATCGAGTGTGCCGCTCGAGATAGGAAACACTAACCGGAGTGAACAGTAGGCTGAACACGTCTGAAGAAAGAATCCCTGAGCTTGAGGACATGGCAACAGAAATGCCCAAAACTGAAAAACAAAGAGAAAAAAGACTGAAAAAAAGGGAAAACAAAATCCATGAACTGTGCAACAAAAACAAAAGGTATAAATATGTATAACAAGAATACCAGGAGAAGAAAGAATGAGAGGAACAGAAGAGGTATTTGAAGCACTAATAACTGAGAATTACCCTAGAGTAGTATCAAACACCAGACCAGTTCTCCGAGGAAGCTCAAGAACACCAATGGTCAAAAATAAATAAATACCTACATGTAGGCAAATCACATTCAAGTTGCAGAAAATCAAAGATATAGAAAAAAAATCCCGGAAGAAGAAAGAGGAGAAAAAAACATTTTATCTTTAGAAAAGCAAAGACAAGAAAAATATCTGACTTCTCAGAAACCATGTAAGCAAGAAGAGAATTGAATGAAATATTGAAAGTGTTAGGAGAAAAGAGTACTAACCTAGAATTTTGTATCCTGCAGAATGAACATTTAAAAGTGAAGGAGAAATAAAGAAGCCTTCAGACAAAGTCATACGACAAGAGTCACATAAAATGCTCAGCTAAGACCCCAAAGTCAGAGAAAGAGCAGAAGACAAAAGTAGGAACAAAGAGCAAGGGCAACCAGCAGAAAAAGTAACAAATACAGTAGATGTCAACCCGACTATAGAAAGAATCACCTTGAAAGTCAATGGTCTAAATGTACCGATTCAAAAACAGAGATTGTCAGAGTAGACAAAAAACATGGTGACTACAATAAACCACTGTAGACAGAAGATTAAAAGTCATGGATGGAGAAAGATATACCAAGATAGAGATTACACTCATGTAAAAAGAAAGCAGGAGATATGTTAATTTAAGACAGAGCAGACTTCAGACCGAGGCACGTTTTCAGGAGTTTAAGAAAAAAGGCTACATGTGATAAAGGACCAACTCTCCAGTAAGACATACAAGTCCTTAATGTGCACGTGACTAACAACAGAGCATCAAAAGACATGAGGGAAAAACTGACAGAGCTGCCAGGAGAAACGGGCGAACCCACTATTATAGTTGGAGACCTCAGCACCCCTCTATCAGTAATGGACAAATTTAGAGGCAAAAAAATCAGTAAGGGCACCTGAGTTCAGCAGCACCATTAATCAGCTGAATATAACGGACATCTACTTCATCTAGTAACAGCAAAATACACATTCTTCTGAAGTTCACATGGAACATTCACCAAGACAGACCACATTGTAGGCCATAAAACACCTTCACACATTTCAAAAAGTAGAAATCATACAATATCTGCACTCAGATCACAGTGGAATTAAATAGAAATCTATAACATATATAGCCATAAATACCAAAAATACCTGGTGATCAAACAACACAGGTCTAAGTAACAAATCAGTCCAAGAAGAAATTTCAAGAGAAATTTTTAAAAGAATAAAAATGTAAAATCTAAGACTCTACCTTAGATAACTAAAAAAAGAAGAGCAACTAAATTGTAAAGTAAGCAGAATAAATCAAACAATAAGCATTAGAGTAGAGGTCAATGACATTAAAAACAGGAAATCAATGGAGAAAATCAAGGAAAACAAAATCTGTTTCTTTGAAAAGAGTAATAAAACCAATAAGCCTTTAGCCAGACTAAAGGAAAACAATAAGAGTACTTTGAAGGTAACTGGAGTTTAAACATACAAGAATAAATACACAATTTTTTATTTAAAAAAAAAAGAAAAAAGAAAAACAATAGAGAAGACACATAGTACTGATATAAGAAATGAAACAGGGAACATAACTACGGATCCTATAGACATTAATAGAATATTAAAGGAATATTATGAACAACTTTTTGCCCACAAATTTGATAACCTAGATGAAATGAACCAATTTCTAAAAGACACCAGTCTGCTAAAACTCACACAAGAAGAAACAGACACTCTGAATAGATTTGAGAAATAACTCTTAACCTTTAAAAATAGAAATCACCAGGCTCAGATGGGTTCACTGATGAATTCTACTATTCAGGAAAAACTTACACTAATTCTCTACAACCTCTTCCAGAAGATAGAAGCAGAGGGAATATTTCCTAACTCACTCCATGAGACCAGCATTATCCCAACACCAGAACCAGACAAAGCCATTACAAGAAAAGACAACCACTGTGATGGTTAACTAGATGTCAACTTGACTGGATTAAAGAAGACTGCACCCAGAAACCTGGCAGAGCACTCTTATGGGGTGTATCTGTGAGGGTGTTTCCAGAGATTAGTATGTGAGCCTGAGTGGGTGAGTGGGGACTACCCACCCTCAGTGTGACGGGCACCCTCCAGTCAGTCCACGACCTGGAGAGAGCACAGACAGAGAAAAGGTGAGTGTGTTCATTGACTGCAGGAGCTTGGATATACCCAGAAGGAAATCCTGCCTTGGACATGAAAACTTGGGGCTCCCCAGCTTCTGGACTTCAGGACTTCGACCAGAGCCACCTGGGTTCGCGGGCCTTTGGCCTTAGCAACTGTCATTCCAAGGTCTCCAGCTTGCAGACGGCCTGTCACAGGACTTCTCGGCCTCCACCAATATATGAGCCAATTCCCCTAATGAATCCCTTTCATATATTTCCCTGTGTATATCCTATCAGTTCTGTCTCTCTAGAGAACTCTGATTAATACAACTATAGAACAATGTTTCTCATGAACATAGATGCAGTGATCCTCATCAAAATATTAGCAAATCAAATCCGATAATCCATTTTTAAAAGTATATAGCATGGGCTGGGCTCGGTGACTCAGCCTGTAATCCCAGCACTTTGGGAGGCCAAGGTGAGTGGACTGCCTGAGCCCACGGGTTCGAGACCCACCTGGGCAACTTGAGACCTCATCTCTACAATAAATAAAAAAATGAGCCGGCTGTGGTAGCGCACACCCAAAGTTCTGGCTACTTGGAAGGCTGAGGCGGAAGGATCACCGGAGCCCAGCAGGTGGAGGCTGTGGTGGCCGGGAGCGGCCACTGCATTCCAGTCTGGGTGACAGAGTGAGACTCCAACTCAAAAAAAAAAGTATGTAGTATGACCAGTGGGATGTATCTCGGATATGCAAGGCTGGTTCAATATTCAAAAATCAATTAATGTCAGGTGGGTGTAGTGGCTCATGCCTGCACTCCCAACGCTTTAGGAAGCCAAGGCAGGGGAACTGCTTGCACCTAGGAGTTCAAGACCAGCCTGGACAATACAGGAAGACCTTGTCTCTACAAAAAATTTAAAAATTAGCCAGATATGGTGGTACTTGCCTGCAGTCCCAGCTACTTGGGAGGCTGAGGCTGGAGGATCACTTGAGCCCAGGGGGTTGAGGCTGTAGTGAGCCAGGATAATTCCACTGCACTCCAGCCTTGGTAACAGAGTAAGACTCTGTCTCAAAAAATAAACAAACATAAGCAAGAATAAAACGAACTTAAAAATAAAATTAAATAATGCAATCTACTACATCAACAGGATAAAGAAGAAAAATCACATGATCCTATCAGTAGATACAGAAAAAGCGCTTGGCAAAATACACTGATTCATGATCATAACTCTAAGTAAACTAGGAATGCAGGGGAACTTCCTCAACTTGATTTTTCTTTTAATCTATTTTTTAAAAAAGCCTACAGCTCATATCATATTTGATGGTGAGAAACTAGAAATTTTACACTAAGATCATGAACAAGGCAAGGATGTCCTCTCTCACCAGTGCTTTTTTTTTTTTTTTTTTTTTGAGTTGGAGTCGCACTCTGTCGCCCAGACTGGAGTGCAGTGGCCTCTCCCAGCCACCGCAGCCTCAACTTGCTGGGCTCCGGCGATCCTTCAGCCTCAGCCTTCCAAGTAGCTGGAACTACAGACGCGCGCTACCACGCCCAGCTAATTTTTGGTTTATTGTAGGGATGAGGTCTCGCCAAGTTGCCCAAGTGGGTCTCGAACTCGCGGGCTCAGGCAATCCACTCACCTCAGCCTCCCAAAGCACGGGATTGCAGGCTGAGCCACCAAACCCAGTTTCACCAGTGCTTTTCAGCATTGTACCTGAAGTCCTACCTAATGCAGTAAGATAAGGAAAGGAAAAAGTTATACAGATAAAGAAGAAATATAACCATCTTTGTTCACAAAGTGATCATCTATATAGAAAATCCAAATGAATTAATACAAAACCTCCTGGAACTAATAAGTGATTATATCAATGTTATAGGATATAAGGTTAATATACAAAAGTCAGTTGCTGTCTCATACACCAACAATGAACAGTGGAATTTGAAATTTAAAACACAATAATACTTGTATCTGTACCCAAAATATGAAACACCATAGGTATATATCTAAAAATCTATATGAAGAAAATTACAAAACTGTGTTTAGAGAACTAAATAAAGGCAGAGATCATCTATTCATGGATAAGAAGACACAATATTGTCAAGATGTTCATTCTTCCCACCTCGATCTGTAGATTCAACACAATCCAAATCAAAATCCCAGCAAGTTATTCTGTAGACATCAACAAGCTGTTTCAAAGTGTATATGGAGAAGCAAAAGGCTTGGAAGAGCCAACACAATAATGAAAAAATCAGAACACTGACACTACCAACTTCAAGATATCATAAAACTGTAATAATCAAGACAATGTGGTATTGGCCAAGAACAAACAGACCAACAGAACAGAATAGAGAGCCCAAAGATAAGAGACCCCCATGAATACAGTCGACTGATCTTTTCTCTTCTTCTCTTTAGAGACAGGGTACCGCTATGTTGCCCAGGCTGGCCTTGAGCTCCTGGGCTCAAATGATCCTCCAGGTTCAGGCAATCCTCCTGCCTCAGCCTCTTGAATAGCTGGGACTACAGGTATGCACCATTGTGCCTGGCTACAGTCAAAGAAGCAAGGACAAGATAATGGAAGAAAGACAGTGTTTTCAGTAAATGGTGCTAGAACAGCTGTACATCCTTAGGGAAAAAATTAAAATTTAACAATGTCTATGGCCGGGCACAGTGGCTCAGGCTGTAATCCCAGCACTTTGGGAGGCTGAGGCAACAGGATTGCCTGAACCTGAAGGGTTCAAGACCAGCGTGGGCAACTTGTTGAGACCTCATCTCTACAACAATCAAAAAACAAGCTAGGTGTGTTAGCACATACCTGTAGTTCCAGCTACCTGGAAGGCTGAGGCGGAAGAATCACCTAAGCCCCGCAGGTAGAGGCTGCAGTGGCTGTGAGCGTGTCACTTCACTCCAGCCTGGGTGACAGAGTGAGACTCCAACTAAAAAAAAAAAAAAAAAAAAAAAAAACCTGTCTAGACACAAATCTTATACTCTTCACAAGAACTAACTCAAAATAGACCACAGATATAAATGTAAAGTGTAAAACTATAAAATTCTTGGAAGATAACACAGGAGAAAAATGAGATGACAAAAAAGAAAGAACTGATAAGCAGGACTTCATTACAATGAAAAACTTCTGCTCTTGAATGAAACTACCAAAAGAATGAGAAGACAAACTACAGACTGGGGTAAATATTTGCAAAAGATATATCAGATAAAGGGATGTGATCCAAAATACACAAAGAACTCTTAAAACCCAACATGAAAAACGAACATCCTGATTAAAAACTAGGCAAACATCACTGGGCTCGGTGGCTCAGCCTGTAATCCCGCACTTTGGGAGGCTGAGGTGAGTGGATTGCCTGAGCCCGCGGGTTCGAGACCCGCCTGGGCAACTTGGCTAGACCTCATCTCTACAATAAATCAAAAATTAGCGAGGCGTGGTAGCGTGCGCCTGTAGTTCCAGCTACTTGGAAGTCTGAGGCGGAAGGATCACCGGAGCCCAGGAGGTCGAGGCTGCGGTGGCCAGAAGCGGCCACTGCACTCCAGTCTGGGTGACAGAGTGAGACGCCAACTCAAAAAAAAAAAGAAAATAGGCAAAAGATCTGAGCAGACATCTCATCCGAGAAGATACACAAATGACAAATAAACTTATGATAAGATGCTCAATGTCATATATCATTAGGGAACTGAAAATTATAACTAGATATCACTATGTACCTATCAGAATGGCCAAAATTCGAAACCTTGACAAGACCAAATGCTGTGAGGACATGAGGCAACAGGCACTCTCCTTCACTGCTGGTGGGAACTCAAAATGGTACAGCCATTTTAGAAGGCCATTGGATGGTCTCTTTCAAAACTCATCACATTCTCACCATATGATCCAGCAATCACACTCCTTGTATTTACCCAAAGGAGTTGAAAACCTGTCCCCACAAAATTCTTCTCTAATGTTTATAGCAGTTTTATTCATAATTAACACTTGGAAGCAACCAGATGCCCTTCCATAGCAAGTGGATAAGATGTGGTACATCCAGACAATGGAATGTTATCCAATACTATAAAGAAATGCACTATTGAGTCATGAAAGGACATGGAGGAAACTTATGTATATATTACTGAATGAAAGAAAGTAATCTGAAAAGGCCACACACTGTACGATTCCAACATGTGACATTCTGGAAAAAGTAAAACTGCGGAGACAGTAAAAAAAGACCAGTGGGTGCCAGGGTTTGGGGAGAGGGAAGTGAATCGTAACATAAACGGTGGGCTTTGGGGGGACCACGATGTGTCAGTGCAGGTTCACTGACTGCACACATGTCCATTTTGGTCCAGGATGTGACCATGAGGAAGACAAGGCATGTGCTGGAGAAGGGAGTGGATGGAACTCTCTGTACTTTCTGCTCAATTTTACTATGAACTGAAAACCTCTTTAATAATATTTTAAAAATAGAAACTAAAATAAAGTACCTGAAAACCAGAGTGGTAAGGTGATACCAGAACATTCCCCAGCCTTGAGGCCCAAGGAGTTTAGATTTGAATGACTATAAGGGCAGAAGACACAATCCTGAGGCTGGAGTGAGATCTGTGTTACAGCTGGAACCCTAAGGGGCTACTTCCTTACTCAAAGGATGGACAAAACCAAACACACACACACACCTGCCTGCCTGAGGAACTGTCTGGCACAGAAAATTGCATATCTCAGCTTGTGTGCCAAGTAGGGGGAGAAACACATCCCTTGAAAAGTCATAAGCAAAGGTTGTTCTCATGTGGATTCAGGATTCAAAGTCTCACAACAGATATGATCCAGGTGACCCCAAGTCAAGAAATGGGCACAAAGTGGCCTTGAGAGGTTAATAGCCCTGAGATTCCTGGAGAAGCCAACCCGCATCCTCTTCTACAACTCAGGTTACTCAGGAGCCCGAAAGCACATGAGCTCACAATCCAAAATTACCAAACACTCGAGGAGAGAAGCCCTCATCAGGAAAGTCAAAAGACACAGCAAAACCAGGCACCCAACCACTTCAGATGACAGTGTTACTAATGCAAACTCACAAGTAAATGCACTGAAGAGGATTAAGAAGTTCCCGCAGGAACCAAAACAGTAAGGGAATAAGATACTATCAAATAAAGCCAGATGGAGAGACTTTGTGGCGTAGGAGTTAGAAATGAAAAGAATGTTTAAAATGCACAGAGAGATGAGAAAAATGGAGAAAGGGTAAGAGACGTAGAAGACATACGTTGGGTCCTGTCATATTTCTAACTAGAATTTCAGGAGAAAACACAGAAAATGACACATATGTGAAGAAAGAATAGCTGAGAATGCCTTCAGTGAAATACACAGATTTCAATCCATAGAATCCATAGATTCAAGATAAGCAAAAAGAAGTCTAGCACAACATAACGAAACTTCTGAACACCAGATATTTTAAGAAAAAAAAAATCTCAGAAGCACCCAGATGGAAAAGAGATTACCTTCAAAGGTGTGGTGGTCTGAACAAAGCCAGCTTTTTAAGAGCAACCACAGAAGAAAGAAAATGAACTTTTGAACATTCTGAGAGAGTGTAACTATGAACCCAGAATGGCCTCATTTACCTCCCACGTAAAGCACTTGCAAACAGAAGAGGAAAACTCACTCAGCCAGACACAAGTAAATACAACTCAAGGTCTTTTAAAAGACACGACAAGAAAACAAATATTACTCACCAGAAAATCGCCACAAAGCAAATGAAAATTGTGACAAAACATTTTGCCATGAAATGAAAAACTTAGCAATTGCTTCTATTAAACAAAAACATAAAATCAAGCAGTGGCAAAAAGGATCAAAAGAATAAAGGCAGCCGGCATGGTGGCTCATGCCTGTCATTCCAGCACTTTGGGAGGTCCAGGCAGGAGAACTGCTTGAGCCCAGGAGTTCAAGTCCAGCCTGGGCAACATAGTGAGACCTCAGCTCTATAAAAAATTAGCCGAATACGTGGCATGCGCCTTTAGTCCCAGTTACTCGGGAGGCTGAGGCTGGAGGATCGCCCAAGCCTAGGAGGTTGAGGCTGTGGGGAGCTGTGATAGGTCCGTGCAGTCCAGCCTGGGTGACAGAGTAAGACTCCGACAAAAAAAAGAAAGAAAAAAGAGAGAAGGAAAGAAGTGAGGGAAGGAAGAAAAGAGGAGCGTGCAGGATCAGGGGAGGAGAGAGGAGGAGGGGAAGCGGGGAGAGAAACAGAATGTTCTCTAGAAAGGCTCAAGAAGGAACTGGGGGAAATGAAGCCATCAGAGAAATCGTGGCAAATGCAGAAGTGGCACAAGGGAACTGGACGGTATGGCGAACACAGGAGCAGGAAATCCAGACCTGGCAGGCAGCACGACAGGAATGGCGGCCAGGCAGACGAGGCCCAGCACAACTGGGAAACCCCAAAGGCAAAGCAGGACACACAGGGGACACGCGAATCCCCTGGAGTGCAGGAGGCAACCGGCTTCACTTTAGCCGATGGAGCGAGGCAGAGGAGAGGGGCTTCACACACGGAACTCAGGGGCCACGCCAGTTAGTGCTGTTCATCTAAAGACGTCATCCTAGAGGGCCTGACTTAATCCAGTGAGAAAAGAACTGGGTGCTCCCTGAGTTCAGACACTCTCTCCCGCTGTCCTGGAAGAATCCGCTTGAATTCTTCAGCTGCAAGGACATTAATTCTTCCAAAAATCAATTGGGCTTGGAAGAGAACTCAGTCTCAGAGGGGCCCATGGCCCAGCTGACAGCTTCAGGGAGCCCTGGAGGTCCTGAGCGGAGGACAGTGAAGCCACGCTCAGGCTCCTGGCCGCAGACACCCTGAGGTCACACACAGGTATCTCTTTAAGCTGCTGAATGAGTGTAATCTTTAACACAACAGAAGACAACACATAACGGGACAGAAAAAATATTTAAAGGTCGACTGAAGAGAACCTGCCACAAATTAAAGGAGATTTGAATTCACAGACTGGAAGGGCACAGAAAGACCCAAGAAAGAAAGGAATTGAATGTCAACACCGCAGATGGCCTCGTAAAACTCCTGGCATTCAAAGATAACAGTCATTTGAGAGCCAAGTAAAAAGGTCAGGGGCATTCATAAGGCACAAAATCAGACTGCCCTCAGATTTCACAATAACACCAATGCTAGCAAAAGCCCGCAGAACACTTTTGGAAAAGAAAATACACACCAGAAATTTTAAACTATGCCGAGGCTGTGGTTGAACTATGAAAATGACAGATAAGAGGCTTGAAAATGCAAGAATGCAGAAAATATTATTCTTATGAGTCTCAGCAGCCTTTCTTGAAAAAGCTGCATCAAGGGGCTGGTGAGATGGTTCAGGGTCACACCTGTTATCCCAGCATTTGGGAGGCCCAGGTGGCAGGATCACTGAAACCCAGGAGCTCGAGACCAGCCTGGGCAACATAGCAAGACTGCATCTCTACAAAAAAATTTAAAAATTAGCTGGGCACAGCAGCATGGCCCTGTAGTCCCAGCTACTCAGGAAGCTGAGGCAGGAGGATTCCTTGGGCCCAGGGTTCCGAGGGTGCAAAAAGCCATGATCGTGCTCCTGCATTCCGGCCTGGGTGACAGAGCAAGAGCTGTCTCTAAAAAAACACACAGAGAAGGCTGGGCTCGGTGGCTCAGCCTATCATCCTAGCACTTTGGGAGGCCAAGGCGAGTGGATCGCCTGAGCCCATGGATTCGTGACCAGCCCGGGCAACTTGGCAAGACCTCATCTCTACAATAAATTAAAAATTAGCCAGGCATGGCAGCACATCCCTGTAGTTCCAAATACTTGGAAGCCTGAGGCAGAAGGATCACCGGAGCCCAGCAGGTCGGCCTTGAGCGTGCCACGGCACTCCAGCCCGGGCAATGGAGTGAGACTCCAACTCAGAAAAACAATAAAATAAAATCCATAGAGAATACGGTTCTGCACCTAAGCAGTGGATGGAGGACTATGGCTGGGACAGTGGGTTTGAGCATCAAACACACACGAGGACGGTGCTCACAGAACACAGCGCAAACGTGAACTCTGCCAAAGTAGAAGTGGCAGAACTCACGGAAGGTGGTGAGAGTGAGGGGAGGGGCAGAGGCATGCTAAGGGAGCAGAAGGGACGAAGTAGAGGCGGAATCAAGGTGGGAAACAGAGAGTGACAGCACTAGTAAGTATGTCCAAGAGGTTGTTCTTGGGGGAAAAAGAGATATAACTCATCAGCTAACCTACTTAGGGAAAAAAAGAAACAAACATACAAAACAAATAATAATAATGAGAAAATATCTACAATTGCAGAAGAAATTTAAAAAACAATGAATAATCTCCTCTTTCAATTCTATATTGATCAACTTGGAAATTTAGATAAAGTGATAATTTCACTTAAAAAAAAGTATGTTAGCCGGGCTCAGTGGCTCAGCCTGTCATCCCACGCCTTTGGGAGGCTGAGGTGAGTAGATTGCCTGAACCCGCGGGTTTGAGACCCGCCTGGGCAGGCGAGACTCATCTCTACAATAAATCAAAAAATCAGCCGGGCGTGGTAGCGCGCGCCTGTAATTCCGGCTACTCGGAAGGCGGAGGCGGAAGGATCGCCGGAGCCCAGCAGGTCGAGGCTGCGGTGGCCGGGAGTGGCCGCTGCACTCCAGTCTGGGCGACAGAGTGAGACTCCAACTCAAAAAATAAAAATAAAATAATGAACTTGTCTTTGAAGTCTCTTTTAATCTACGGGTTCCTCTTCCAGCCTATTTCCTTAAAACTAATATAACAGGCAAGATGGTTTCAAAAGAATCAAGGACAACATTAGGACTTATTTTAAAAGCCAGAAATTAAGATAGTGTGGGGCTGGTGTCAGGACAGGGAGCGAACAGAATCCAGAAACAGACCACACGCATGGGAACCTGACATACAACACAGGGGACAGGTATCACTGGGATGAGAACGAACTCTTCTGCCAGCGGTGCTTGGACAGCCAGAGAGTAGGGTAAACGGACTACAAAAATGGCCAGCTACAGTCCCTCTGAATCCATGCTGCCTTATCATGCGACCTCAGTGCCTCTAGCTCAGGGTGTCACCCAGCCATGTGGCATGCTTCCTCTAATGGGACACTGGCAAACACAATGCAGAGGCTTGCACACCGGGGCCTGTCCCCTTTTGCGGCTTGCTGCCCTCACATGCAGGAGCCAGCTGGCCTGCTGAATAACCAGGGCACAGGGCTCCGTGCACTGTGCCCGTCACCCCAGGGCACAGACAGCCTCCCTCTGTGGTGACCCTGCTGCCTGGAGACTGGTCACAGACACATGAAGAGGCCAGCTGAGCCCAGCCTCAGAGGAATTTAAGTTAAATGCACAGAGGGGTCTTAACCCACCAAGTTGAGGGGTAGTTAATTACACAGCAAATCTAATTGGTACAGATATTATATGGGGAAAAAACTTGGTTCTTACTTCCCATCACATACAAAAAATCAACTCCAGGTAGAGGCTCAAATACAAAAATAAAACTTTAAAAATTTTGATATTTAAAAAAAGTCTTCATAACCTCAGGTTAGAAAAAGTTTTCTTAAGCTAGATATAAAAAAATGTAAAACACAAAAGAATTGTCAAATGTGACTACCAAAAAACTCCTTTTACCGCAAAAGTAACTATAAACAAAGATAAAAGACAACTGGCATTCAGAATATATAAAGGACATCTACAAATCGAGGCGGAAAAGATAACCTAAGGAGGAAACGGGCAACCGCTGTAAGCAGGTACTTCACAGAAAAAGAAACCCTCAAGGCCGGCACACACGTGTGACTTGCCCCAACTTCAGCCAGGGAATCGGAGGGCAGAAGCCACTGCACAGCCATCACACTGGCCAACATCTAAAAGCTCCACAACTGAAGATATGAGAACAGACGCGGGCACGTGCTTGGTACAGTGACTCTGGGGACCAAGCTGGCAGGCTGACGATACCCATGCAGAAACTCTCCCCAGATGCACAAGCAGAAACTCTCACACGTGCACAAGAAGACATGCAGGTGTGTTCAGGGCACACTGCTTATACTCTGAAAGGCTAAAAACAAATGCCCACCACCCAAAGAGCGGATATTGTGGGAACTGTGAACACCACATTCAAGATGGTGGCGACCTCTGTGGAATAGGGAGAGGGTGTGGCAGGGACGCGGGGCTTCACGGCATTTGTAATGCTGCATTTCCTAAGTCAGGGGTTGGGTACATGGGTGTGTATTAATCCTGATTCTATTCATGTGTCTAAAAGATGTCACAAGTGTTAAATGCATCCAAACCTAAGTGGAAACAGTCCATCACGGCTAAGCTCCAGAGAGGAGCCCACAGGTGGATGTGAAACGCCACTCAGGGCTTAAGATCTTCATGAAGACCTCCTTCCCGGGCTTCTACCCCAGGTCAATCCTGGGAGTCCCTCAGATTCTACCTGGAGCGGAGCCTTTGTTCTGCTGACAGAAACAGACTGAAATCAAAACAAAGCAAGAAGGTATAAACAGCTAAGGCAAGAGGCTGGAATGAACGCGGATGGCAAAACAGAAGCAAATGAAAACATATGCCATTTCAGTGCTGGTACCATGTGTTGTGGGTGACAGCTGTCCCTCTACCCTGTGGGCCACCCCCAAGCAAGGAGTTCCATCATGCTGAGAAAAGCTATATTGTCACCATTCCTGGAGGTAAACGCTCCTGTCAGTGATGTAATGACTGCTGCTGTCAAACTATCCCAAATCTGCTTTTAAAAAAATCACATAATGGATGAACACAGAGCTAAAAAAGAGAAAGAAAGTCCCTCCGGCTTCCTCCCACACACTCCCTGCTCTAGATCCAGGCCTCCCTGGCACTACAACGCAGAGCCAAAGCACACAGGGCTTGCAGCCCAGGACAGGGCAGAACTCCAACCTTCTCCAGGACCAGGGTACCTGGGAAGGCCTCCCAGTCAACTGACACAGGCATGGGAGTTTTTATGAGGAAGCTTTTTCATGATTGCGTTATTCCCCACAGCAATCCCTGGCTTGCCAACAAAGTTGCTTTTCACCGGGTTTGCTTCAAGCCTGTGGCTGAGCTTTGATATTCTGAAGCCCATAAACGCAGCAAGAAGCAAACACAATCTATTTCACCCGTTTGATTCCAAGAACCATTTCATTCCATTATTTTCCTTCCTGTCTACGTTGACACATCTCCTGCTGGGCAGTTTCCAGTGCTGCTTTCATAAGCAGTATTGCACAGAGGTTTCCGCTTTTGTCTCTGCCTTTTTGTTTTTTAAGTTATCCCATTTCATTTTCTCTTCTTTATTTCAGCCAATTTCATTTTCAACCATGTATCACAGGTGACTGACTCATTACTTCATTTGATAACCAAACACGCCACATTTTGACGAAACACGTTTGTGTGGGAACAGTTTTCACAGGTTCAGCTAGGCTTGTGCTTCAAAACTATCACGAGGATTCTTCGTGTCCTTGTCAGTTTGCTGAAGGTGGAATGTCCTATCCCAACTTGGGGGCTTGCAACTGTGGAGGCAGGAGAGTGCAGTCTTTGAAGAGCATATTTTCTCTGAGCACTGTATCTGCAGCTCTTTTTTTTTTATTTTTATTTTTTTGAGTTGGAGTCTCACTCTGTCACTCAGACTGGAGTGCAGTGGCCGCTCCTGGCCACTGCAGCCTCGACCTCTTGGGCTCCAGCGAGCCTTCTGCCTCAGCCTTCCAAGTAGCTGGAACTGCAGGCACGTGCTACCACGCCCGGCTAATTTTTTAATTATTGTAGAGACGAGGTCTCGCCAAGTTGCCCAGGTGGGTCTCAAACCCGCGGGCTCAGGCAATCCACTCACCCCGGCCTTCCAAAGTGCTGGGATTACAGGCTGAGCCACTGAGCCCAGCCATCTGCAGCTCTTACTAATCAGCCTGGATGCAGGACACCTTCTGCACCCACATGGAAGAAAGCACCCAACGACTCACTCTCATCAACCCAAGTCCAGAGACCAAATCAGAGTGGCTGGAATACAGATTCTGATGACTGGCTCTGCTCTTCGGAGAGCGTGTTCTCAATTAGTTTAGGCTTTTCTCTTAAGAAAGTTAGATTTCGTCCTCCTCTAACCTCCTCTCACCAATAAACAAAAAAGTAGAAACGAATACAATTCCGATAAAACGTCCAATATAATTCCATGCCTGCTGCCAATGAAAGTAATAAAGAATGTGGTTGGTGCTTACAAAGTCTGCAGAGGTCTTGGATAAGTTACAAGCAAATCCTGGGATCCTGTAATTAAAATCAGATTGAAAAGGAGTTGCGGCCGGGTTTAGTGGCTCAGCCTATAATCCCAGCACTTTGGGAGGCTGAGGTGAGAGCAATGCCTGAGCCTGCAGGTTCGAGACCCGCCCAGGCAACTTGGCGAGACCTTGTCTTTACAATAAAATCAAAAACTAGCTGGGCATGGTAGCGCGCGCCTGTAGTTCCAGTTACTTGGAAGGATCGCCGGAAGGATCGCCGGAGCCCAACAGGTCGAGGATGCGGTGGCTGGGAGCGGCCACTGTACTCCAGTCTGGGCGACAGAGTGAGACTCCAACTCAAAAGAAAAGAAAAGAAAAGAAAAGGAGTTGCTCCCTGGCTCTTCCCCGTTCATCCCGGTGCTAGGGCTCAGTCACTTCTGCTGAATCATCAGGCCCAAGTTAACCGTGGAATGGGCACCCTGAGCTGAAAGGTGTCCAAGGGAAAGTTTAAACAATCTCGATGTTTCTCTTTGCTAACAGGTAGAGAATGTGTTCTTTTACAATGTCAATTAACTGAATTCAGGGATTTGCTCCAACTCAGTTCAGTTTTTACCGCCGTCGTCCCGAGTGGTTCTGGTAGCAATTCTTTCCACACAGAATTGGACGCAGGTTCTGTGAAGGACTGCCTGCCTTCAAAACGGCATGTGCTGCCAATGTCAAGCTGGCCTTGAGTCTGCAGGTCCAAGTTTACCAAGAGTGATACTTTGTAACAGTTAGGCAACCACACACTCAATTATTAACTCATGTCTCCAGCATGAGTGCAGAGTGAGGCTCACCCGCAAAGCAAAATCAGGTTGCAGCTTTAAAAAAGACAGGTGACCAACATGGCCTAAAACGCTGCTTCCAAAGACCTGGGGTGGGGGCCTGAGAAGCTGCATTTTGAAAAAGCCTTCCAATGGATTCTGCTGCCAAAGGATTAGAGAGCATCGCACAGGTGCAGACACAGACACATCATGCCAGGGACGGAGAGGTGGGGCCCGAGCTCCTCCCACACGGACAGGAGGCACCGTGCCAAGGAGTACTTAAAAGGACACAGAACATCCTGCATCTTTCTGGAAAGTCCATCTAACCTGAGAGGGGAGCAGCTTGACATGTGGTTTTTATCTTGGGAGATTACGTAGGTAGACAGAACTATCAAAGCTCATCGAATAGATGCTTAAGACCTGAGCACTGAACTGCATGTTTATTACACCGCAATGAATGTCATTTTACGAGAAAAGATGGATGTGTTCTGGAGTGGAGTGTGACACCCGCGTGTACTTTTCAGACGAGCTCTGAGATTTTAAAGAAAGCTCCCTCGCAGACGGGCCCCCGTCCACCCGGGCCGCCGTGGCCTGCGAACGTGCCCTCGGTGTGGATTAGCCCCGTCTCACCACCCGCGCCCCGCGACCTCGGCCTGGAGCCGGGCAAGAGCTGAAAGGCGGGGGGGCCTCTCGGGTCCCTCCAGGGCCACGGCCGACAGGCCCGGGCGTGGAGCCCGCCCCGAGGCTTCGCACCCGTCTCCCCACCCGCGACCGAAAGGCGGAGGAGGGCCTCTCGGGGTTCCTCCAGGACGACGCCGACACGCCCGGGTGTGGGTTCGCCGCGTCTCGCGACCCGCCCTCGGCCTGTGCACCCCCGTGCCCCGTCCTGTGACGGCGCCGACGCCCCCCTCTCCGTGGCGACTGGGGGCTGTGGGTCGCGAGCAGAGGGCGGAGGACCCCGAGCCCGCG
>NW_007062215.1:245680-246171 GCF_000164805.1 Carlito syrichta
GCGGGGCGGGGCGGGCTGCTGCCCACGCACGGGGCACCTCCGCCTACGGCTCGCTACGGTTGCGGAATGCGCAGCCACGAAGCTACGAGAACGCAAACCACGGAGCCCAGGCTACGGCCGGCGGCCCCGAGGACGCGGCGACACGACGGCCACCGCGACGACGCCGGGAGCGCGCCCCGGGCTCCGGGCAGTCTTGGCGCGGCGGCCGGGGCGGGGCCTCTGTTTTGCCCGCCCCTTCCGCGTCTTATATGCTTCCGACTGCACCCCACCATCCCCCTGAATTTTACAACATCCTTCTACTTTACGAGGCACAGATGACTTTTCAAGCATCACCCTCATAATTAGTGATCCGGAATGAGCGAAGAAAATGAGTGGCCAACGTGTCCACAGGTGTGGGCAGTGGGCATCTTGAAAGCAGAAAATAGAGGCGGTCGGCTCAATTCACTGTCAGGAGTGGGGGGATAGTTTGCTCGCTCTGGCAGCATTTACAA
>NW_007062215.1:247128-290835 GCF_000164805.1 Carlito syrichta
GCTCCCGAGGCCCCGACCGCCCCGCGCGTCCGAGCAGGCGCCGGCCTGGGGCCCAGCGCCCCTGCTCCACGCCGCCCCGCTGCCGTCCGCGCTGGGCCCTGGCCCCTTGGCCGCAGCCGCCCGTGGAGCCCTGCGGCGGCCCTCAGCCGTGGGCTCCGCCGCTGGACGCGTGGCTCTGTCGTGGCCGCGGCTCCAGGGCCTCCCGGGGTCTGGCTCGCCGGGGCTTCTGCAAGCTGTGGGTGCTTAACCCGTATTTTTGACTGAAGGACTTTCCTTATCTCCAGGGCTTGAGGGTTATATTTTTTTATCTTTAATCTGAATTCGACTGTTTACTTTTCCTCGCTGGAACAACAGTCTCTTCTTTTTTTGAGAGGAAGCTCTGTCGTCCAGGCTGGAGTGCGGTGGCACACTCAGAGCCGCCGCAGCCCCAACCTGCTGGGCTCGGGTGATCCTTCTGCCTCAGCCTTCCAAGTAGCTGGACTCACCGGCATGCGCCACCACGCCCGGCTGGTGTTTTTATTTATTGTAGAGAGGAGATTTTGCCAAGTTGCCCAGGCCGGCCTAGAACCTGTGGGCTCAGGCAATCTTCTTGCCTCCGCCTCCCAAAGTACTGTGATAACAGGCGTGAGCCACCACACCTGGCCTCTTCTTTCGTCCATATGAGAAGATGAAGCTATTGACCAGTCAGAGGGACCTACGTGTTCCTGTTTTCACAGGGATGGCACGCATGCCACTGATTTCTTCTTCATACAGCAAGCATTTGTTGAGTGCGTCCTGGGTAGTCGGTATTGTGTAGTTAACCTGCAGGAGAAAGGGATGCAAAGGAGTGAGAGTTGGTCTTGACCTTCAAGTTGATGACGGTCTGGGAAGGTGAGGGCACGACAGACGGGAAAAGCCTCGTCTAGTGTAACTCTCGCAGTAGATGGACACGGAGGAGCAGTATGGACAGGGACTGATTCTCTCTGGTGGGACGAGATTGTCCGTTGGGGGAATGTCAGTTCGTGTTGATCCATCCAGACAGTCAAGGCATGATGAGATGGCGGGCAGCGGAGGGCGCTGTCAAGGTTTTTCTAAACAGGTAGGATGCCTGACGAGGCTTGTACTTCAGAGACAGTGTCAGGCGTGGCAGCACCTGTAGATCCAGCTATTCAGGTGGCTGAAGCGGGAGGATCACTGGAGGCCAGGGATTCAAGGCCAGCCTAGTAACATAGCAAGACCTTGTCTCCAAAAAAAAAAAGAGGGGGCGGAGAGGTGATATTCCTGTTTGTGTAGCATATGGGACAGCAGGGTAGGAGCCAGAAGACAGGCTCCAGCCTGAAGTCTCAGTCCCTGTGAGCTTAGTTGAGGGTTCTTGGGCACCGGACAAAGAGATGGGCGATACCAGGCCCTGGCTTGAGGAGGCCTGAGCCCAGCTCCGGAGACAGACAGCATTTTATCGCGTCATGTCACGTGTTGAGGCGGGGACGTATCCAGGGTGTGGTGGAAGCTCAGGGAAGAGGTGCCCAGCTCCGCCTAGGACTTCCGGGACAGTGTCCGCAGGAGACGCCCTTTGAGCTGTCTTGAGGGATGGGCAGGCTCTTCTGGAGAGGACTCCTGGGCTTTGGGCTCACTTGGCCGACTGTGGACCAAGTCCCTGCGGCTGAGACTGGAAGTAAGGAATGTGGAAGGAAGCGCCTTTCAGAGGGGGAGGGGACGGCTTCAGTTTTGAATGTCCACATCTGCGATGCCTGTGGCACATCCCAGTGTGCCTGGCTCTGACTTCAGTAGGGCCTGGACCGGGGACGTGAAGCAGGCCACGCATCCAGCACGTGCCTGTGGGAGGAGGGGAAGGTGGCGTGACTCGTTGGCCATCAGCTCCTGGAGCAGGCAGGGATGGTACTGGTGGCCGGAGAGTGGGAGGCCATGGTGAGTCGCATATATCCATCTTCATGGCAGTGCATTAGGTCGTGTCCACGTTAGATGTGGAGCCGACCCACAGTGCCCCTGGCCAGCACTTTGGAGGAGAGTCGGAGCTGGGGAGACAGCAGGCGAACCCAGACCTGCGCTGTCGCTAGGCACACCCTGCGCCTGCACATGCAGGCAGCGCGGTGGAGAAACAGACCTTGTGTGCTCATGAGCGGCCACCGGAGGAACGTACTCGGTCCCGTCTTTTGAGCCTGGCCTCCGTGGCGTGTTTCACACCCACTGGCTGCAGTGAGCAGGGCTGCTCAGGTCTGACCCGCCTGCCGCATCCCATGCCACACGCTGGATCCTCAGCGCCGCCGACTGCCCTCGTGTGACGCTGGCCTTCTGCGCAAAAGGGACGCGGGGCGGGCCGGTGAAGAGCAGCCGTGCTGAAGATTCGTGCAGCTCCGTGTGGGGTCGATGCGGGCCAGTGGAGTTGCGATTGGTGAGCACGTTTTGCTTTTTACGTTTGGGTTCTTAAGGTGGCTCTCCTTAAGATCAGCGTTCTTCACTTAAAACTGAGTGGAGCCGAAAAAATGTCCAATTTATTGTTATTTCCAAAGTAGCAGGAGGAAATAATACAGGGAAAAATGATGTCCCAGACTAGGAAGAAGAATCTGAGAGAACATTCAGCATTTTTCCAAGTTATTGTGTATGTGTTATGCTTAATTTAGCACCTCCTCTTCTTCCTAATTATGAGCTGAAGTGCAATTAAAAAGTAAAAATTTTTTCTTTTTCTTTTTTTTTTTTTTGAGTTGGAGTCTCACTCTGTCACCCAGACTGGAGTGCAGTGGCCGCTCCCGGCCACCGCAGCCTCGGCCTGCTGGGCTCCGGCGATTCTTCCACCTCAGCCTTCCGAGTAGCCGGGATTACAGGCATGCGCCACCACGCCCAGCTGATTTTTTGATTTATTGTAGAGATGAGGTCTCGCTGCCCAGGTGGGTCTCGAACCCGCGGGCTCAGGCAATTCACTCACCTCAGCCTCCCAAAGGCGCGGGATTACAGGCTGAGCCACCAGAGCCCGGCTTAATTTTTTCTTTTTCATGGGAGTTTTATTTATTTGGAAGTGAATTGCAGCCTATCCATGCAGATGCCAAGATACTACACAAAACATTCACAGGAACAAGACGGTAAATTAACCCCATGCAGGCCATAAAGGAAATCTCAACAAATCACCAAGGATTGAAAACGTGCCGTACATGACCATGTGGAAATAAACTAGAGCTCAGTAGCAGAAAGATTGCTGAAAAACATCTCAAAATTAAATTTGAAAATTAAGCAACATACTTAGTGGTGTTTTGCAAATATTTGAAAAGATTAATAAACTCCGTACACTTCCAGCTGTACTGATCAAGAACAAAAGGGAAAAAATACAGATTACTGGTATCAGGAATGAAAAAGGAGCTATTGCCACAGACTCCGCTTAACTAATGGGTTGAAGAAGACAGTGGAAAACAAAATAATTTGAGTTGCGTGATAATGGAGAGGGGAGATCGCAAGCTCGTAGCATACAGCTAACGCAGTTCTGGGAAGAAAAGCTTCAAACGAATCTGTTGGTGAAGAAAATAAAAATCCAATGCTTCAAACTCGCATGTCAGGAAGCTGGACGAGGAAAGTACAATTCAGAATGAAAGATTAAATGCAAGAGCAGAAATCAGTGAGCCAGAAAACAACAGAGCCAAAAGTCAGTTCTTTGAAAAGGTTAAAACACTTGATGAGCCCCTCACGAGACTGATGAAGAAATGGCCAGTGTCAGCAAAGGAAAGGGCACATCCCGCTGGCCCTGCAGTAAGTGGAGCTTGTGAATCACAGATAAGAGCGGGTTTCTCAGAAAGCTAAAAGTGAGGCAGGCAAAGCTTTGTCTGAAACGTCTGCTAGAGTATGTCTTGCAGTTGCATTGCGGTTCTGCCTCGCCCTCCCCTTCTAGTCTCTTTGAAAATAAGTAAGTTGCCATGCTGGTGCCGGAAGGGCCCCAACGCTCCCACGTGCTCAAGTCCCTTCTTTCTTTGCAGGCATGTTATGCTGCCTCTGCGGTCGGATATCTGACGGGCAGGTAAACGGAAGTCTGTTTTATTTCAATTGCTTTGGTGTTTGGGGGTGGAATTATCATCTATTTCAGTTGGTTTGGAAAGATTGTAGAAGATGGTGATAAAAATAAAGATATGTAAATCTCTCTGAGGGTCAGATCAGAGGAATGACAAACAGCGTTAGGGTGGAACATGTTGCCATTTGCAGAGAAGATCCCTGGTGGTCCAGTGGTGAGCTGAAGTGCTGGCCTTGTCTTAGACCTCATAACCACCCCAGCACTCTTTTTTTTTTTTTGAGTTAGAGTCTCACTCTGTCGCCCAGACTGGAGTGCAGTGGCCGCTCCTGGCTACCGCAGCCTCGACCTGCTGGGTTCCGGCGATCCTTCTGCCTCAGCCTTCCACGTAGCTGGAACTACAGGCGTGTGCTTCCACACCCGGCTCATTTTTTTTGACTTATTGTAGAGATGAGGTCTCGCCAAGTTGCCCAGGCAGGTCTCGGACCCGTGGGCTCAGGCAATCCACTCACCTCAGCCTCCCAAAGGTGCGGGATTACAGGCTGAGCCACGGAGCCCGGCTACCCCAGCACTCTTAATACAAACATATTTGGTTCAAAATGGGGTTGCTGGGGTTCATTCAGATTTTTTAGTGGGTATCCATGTTATCTGACTACTCACCTCTCTTTTATTATTGAAAATGAATACATTTTTTTTCCTGGCCAGGTGCAGTGGCTCATGCCTATAATTCCCAGCCCCTTGGGAGGCTGAAGCAAGAGGATTGCCTGAACCCAGGAGTTCATGACCAGCCTGGGCCACATGGCAGTACCTGGTCTTTACAATAAGTTAAAAAACTTAGCCAGGCATGGTGGCATGCACCTGTTGTCCCAGCTACTTGGTAGACTGAGGTGAAAGGATCATCTGAGCCCAGCAGGAGGAGGCTGCAATGGTCATGAGCGTGCCACTGCACTCCAGCATGGGCGACAGAATGAGACTCTGACTCAAAAAAAAAAAAAAAAAAAGGGGGGCACATTTTTTTATAATGCTGATT
The DNA here is from genome assembly GCF_000164805.1 of Carlito syrichta. Classification (NCBI taxonomy): domain Eukaryota; kingdom Metazoa; phylum Chordata; class Mammalia; order Primates; family Tarsiidae; genus Carlito; species Carlito syrichta. The sequence continues at coordinate 252,144 of NW_007062215.1, forward strand.
TTTGGAAACTTGGAAAATTTAAACAAGTATAAAGAAGAAACTAAAATCACCCATGATCCTACCGCTGTTGAGCATTTGTCTTATTTTCCTGCAGTGTTCTTTTTCTATGTATACATGTAGTTTTTAAACAGAATTTGGCCCCCAGTATTCATTGTATTATGCATTTTTCATTTGTTAGTTTTATTTGTTTGTTTGTTTGTGGGTTTTTTTTTTTTTTTTTGAGTCATAGTCTCACTGTTGCCCAGGCTGGAGTGCAATGGCACGTTCACGGCCACCGTAGCCTCGGCCTACCGGGGTCAGGTGATCCATTCACCTCAGTCTCCCAAGCTTATTTTTTGATTTATTGTAGCGACGAGGTCTCACCAAGTTGCCCAGGCTGGTCTCAAACCCCTGAGCTCAGGCAGTCCTCTTGCCTCACCTCCCAAAGTGCTGGGATTATAGGCTTGAGCCACTGTGCCCGACTATGTTGGTTTCAATACATTTTTTTAATTGCCAAAAATGAATTTGGTAATTCAGTTGCTAATAAATGGAAACTGATAAGTTCTCAAGGTCTAGACCTCACGGAGGCGTCCTCCTTCTCTGTGGGAGCCTTCTGAACTTTAGTCCGAGGAAGCCAGGCCATCCAAATGACGCTGTCTTCACCATCTTCTGTCCCTTTAGTTATATTTGAGAAACATTTTAATCTTTTTGTTTAGCCTGGAAAACATTTGAATTACAGAGTTGCTGATGCCCCAATGTGAAAGATGCTGGCGTGATAATGAGGGAAGTTTCGGAAGCCCATGCTGTGAAGGGTTTTGCCATCTAAGTGAGTGCTAGGGCTGCTCTGTCTAGTGGAGTTGCCGCTGGCCATTTGCGGGTGTTTACCTTTAAATCAATTGAAATAAAATCACTTTAAACTCTGGTTTCTCATGTGGCCCTTGCTGCATTTCCAGGGCTCAGTAACCATGTGTCAGGGGGCTGCCAGGCCAGACTGTGCAAGCACAGAGCATTTCTGTGACCCCCGAGACCTCTGTGGGCGGGACTTCTGGAAGTTCGGTTTTCGTGGTGATAATTAAGTTTATTTTCAGCTCTGTCTTAAACAGAGATTTTTAGGAAATGGCTTTTTGAATGTCGAATGGCAAGCTGAATTATACTGAGGTGACTTGTTCCTGAGCGCTTTAAGCTTAGGGTCACATCTGGGGTAAAGCATTCAGTCAGTTTAAAAAGATTTTGGGCCGAGCACTGCATTCAGAATTACCTTCCTGTCAGAGATCAACTGACCGTATATTTACATGTTAGGAACTGAAAATACAACTTTTTTTCCATGCTAAGCTGTACCCAGCAGTCAAAAATGTGCTTCTGTGTGCAGTCAACTTGATGGAACCCAAATATAGGGTCACAAGGTTCATGAAATGCAATGTGAGTTTCTTGCAGGAAGACTGATGTAATTTTTCTCTTGTTTTTTTAATTTGAAGACATGCTAATAATTGTTTTGCCAACTGTAGTAAAACGTTCCATGCTTCACTCTGGGGTGACCGGAATCAGACCTTGCTGCTGACCTGCTTTTGCTCCACACGCTTTCTTTGCTCTTAGGCCAGGAGTCTGCCTCGTTGTTTCTGGCCCGGGTCTCATCCATGCCTTGGGCGGTATGGCAAATGCAAACATGAACTGCTGGTAAGCAAATCGTCTTGCATGAAAACATTTTCTTTAAAAGGTCCCTGCATGGCGTCATTGAGCAGACCTCACACTGATCTTGGGTAGAAAGACTTGGGGGAAAAACTCGAATTCTTAGAAACAAAGTAGAAAAGCAGTAGCCAGGGATGGGGAAAGGGGGACTGGGGCGGGGAGGAGGTCAGAGTAGACGAAGTTGTCATCACGCCGAAAGCCTGGAGCTCTGGTGAGCAGTCCTGGGCTGTGGCTCATAGTCCTGTGTTGCATGCTGGAGATTTGCTGAGAGTTGATTTTAGGTACTTTTTCCACAAAATAGCTATTTCTACAATACTTATCTTAGGAAAAAGTCAACTGTGTGAGCTGATGGCTGTGCTAACTCTTCTTCACTAAGTGTATCAATGCTCACGCCGCTACCTTAACTATATCCAGTAAAAAAAGAATATTAGGAAGAACATAAAAAACCCCTGGTAATTCCTTCACTTAGGCAAACACTGTTAACACTTCAGAATTTCTTAATATACATATATACGTATGTGGAAGTGTGTGGATATGGGTGTGTATGTAGCACTATTTACTTTAAGTGAAGAATTGTTTTTTAAAGATTCCAGCTCAGTATGTAAAAACGTGTCTGATTTTCAGCTTGCTTTGCATAGTCAGAAAGACAGTTGGAATTGTTTGTTGAATTTGCCCTATAAGCTGCTCAGTCCTCATGGTCTGACTTTGCCCTTGACCCCATCAGCACCGTCCCAGCAGATCAGGTTGAAGGGAGTTGTGTACTCATCAGTTTCAGGCATATTTCCTCTTCCGGGTGGGAGGGATGTTGCCTCTCTTGCCCTGGTTTCTTATGGTTTCTTTTTTCCTTTCATTCTTTTTGGCCTTTCTCTTCATCTACTTTAGGGTCTGATTTTTTTTTTTTTTTTTAAGTACCTTGAGGTTTGCCTGTCTTTTTTTTCACCTCAAAGGATAAGAATGTTATTGCTGAGGAATGTCACTTATTCTGCCATTTCCGAATACACTCACTTAGGAAAGTGTGAAATTACTCTTCCCCTTATTCCAAGAATAATAGGAAAGGTGGTAAAATTTATTTTATGGGCCAGATACGGTGGCTCAGCCTATAATCCCAGCACTTTAGGAGGCTGAGGCAAGAGGATTGCCTGAGCCCACAGGTTTGAGACCATCCTGGGCAACATGGCAAGGCCTCATCTCTACAATAAAATCAAAAAATTAGCCCGCGCCTGTAGTTCCAGCTACCTGGAAGGCTGAGGCGGAAGGATCACCAGGGCCCAGCAGGTCGAGGCTGCAGTAGCCGTGAGCCTGCCATTGCACTCCAGCCTGGGCGACAGAGTGAGACTCCAACTCAAAAAAAAAAATGTATTTTATTTCTCTGTATCTGGAAGTTTAGCATCAGCATCAAAAGGGCCGGTGGCGGGGAGGAAAAGATATTTAGTCTAAATTTTATATTTTCTAGCTGGGCTCGGTGGCTCAGCCTGTACTCCCGCACCTTGGGAGGCTGAGGTGAGTGGATTGCCTGAGCCCACGGGTTTGAGATCCGCCTGGGCAACTTGGTGAGACCTCATCTCTACAATAAAATCAAAAAACTAGTCGGGCATGGTAGCACGCACCGGTAGTTCCAGCTACTTGGAAGGCTGAGGCGGAAGGATCACCGGGGCCCAGCAGGTCGAGGCTGCGGTGGCCGGAACGGCCACTGCACTCCGGCCTGGGCAACAGAGTGAGACTCCAAAAAATAAATAAATAAATAAATAAATAAATTTTGTATTTTCTGAAATTGAGGAAGGGTTCTCTCCCATCGGGTTGCTTCCTACACACTTCTTAGTCTACATTTTCAAGGGAACATGTAACATTCTTCCTCTCTCCAACGTTTATTGGTACCTGTTATGAATTAGATACTCTGCCAAGTATTTTACATGATGATCTCATTTGTAATCACCTTTTAAAAATGACTGTTTCAGGCCTTTGCTTGTGATCGGCGGTTCCTCTGAAAGAACTCAGGAAACCATGGGCGCCTTCCAGGAGTTTCCTCAGGTATCCAGCCCCAAAGTTTTAGTAGCACATTACATGCTACCAAGAATTAGGGAGGAGAGACTGAAAAACGCCTGTCTGCAAAGTAAAAAAGATAAAATAAGTAAATTTGAGGCACCTAGGATAATTTAAAGGTAATTTTCCTGAATGATTGCAAGACACACTCAGGATGGACCTTTTTTTTTTTTTTTTTTTTTTTTTTGAGTTGGAGTCTCATTCTGTCGCCCAGGTACAGCGGCCGCTCCTGGCCACCGCATCCTCGACCTACTGGGCTCCGGCGATCCTTCCACCTCAGCCTTCCCAGTAGCCGGAATTACAGGCATGCGCTACCACGCCTGGCTGATTTTTTGATTTATTGTAGAGATGAGGTCTCACTGCCCAGGCGGGTCTCGAACCCTCAGGCTCAGGCAATCCACTCACCTCAGCCTCCCAAAGGCGCAGGATTACAGGCTGAGCCACCAAGCCCGGCTAGGATGGATCTTAAGAAAGAGGTTAGTCGCTGCTTAGGAACAAGCCTTCAGAAGTACACCTTTTTGTGGCAGGATCTTAAACTCTGAAAACAAGTTCTCCAAAGAGTCAAGAAGATGTAGGTGTGTAAAGGATCTTAGATGATGCTCCCAGGCTGTAGGGAAATAAACACTTGAGAGGAAAAATCTTACTCAAAGTGATTGTCAGTAGACTCTGGGCAAGCTTATTTTTATTTTAGAAAGAAGAAGGAAAGTATTTCAAAATCAAAAGAAACTTGTGGCCATTGCCTTGCTAGACTGGTGTGGCCGTGTGCTCTCTGGGCTGTGGCTGTTGCCCTGCCTCCTGGCTTTGGCCCCTCCACCCACTTTGGGGAGGTGAATCTTCTCTCTCTCTCGCATTTATTTTTAAATAAATTATATTTTCTCATTTAAAAAAATTAAAAATAAATAAACTTGTAAGGATTTGTCAACAAAATGCTACAGTTTTAAGAATAGTTGTAGGAAGCAAATAGGTGACCCTTAAGATACAAATGTGTTTGATCATTTACAGGACACAGTTAAGAGCAAGTTAAACTCATTAGACACAAAGTCTGTTGGTGAATTAGGAATCATTGTTGGGAACTTCAAAATATAAACAGAATTTTATATATGGTAAACTCACATAAAATACTAGACTCCAGTATAAGTTAAAGCAAAAGTTGTTTTTTTATAAGCTTGGAAGGTAATTGAAGCTTTACTTAGTTAATGGTGGATAATAACAACAGTTATTTAAAAGATGCTGATTATTTAAAAATAAGTAAAGCAGATAAGTTAATTGAAAGAAAATTAAATTGCTACAAAAGCTATATAGATTTTTTTTTTTTAAAAGGGATAAATGCCCACTACATTTTTTCCCTGAAATGGAAAAGAATAGCAGTTTATTAGATTAAATGAAAAAAGAGAAGTGTCTCTGATTTGATTTCAAATCCAATATCTGTTTCTTGTGGAAGTACTCTAAAACCAAAGGACCAAACCTAAACAGACTGAAAGCTGGGGGAGTAGTCTTAGTTTTCTCATGCCTGTGGGGCTATTACTACCAATTCTGTGGATTTTATGCCAAAATGTATCTAGAGAAATCATCTTATGCTTCTAGGTACATTAAGCAGTGAAGAATTATCACAACTGAATTCACATATTCCAGACAGCATAGCAACAAAAAATAAAAGAGGAAAACTGGCAGAAATGTGACAGTAGATTATTATTGTAACAAGCCATGACAAATGAAGTTATGTATGCTTGGCTGTGGAATTGCTAGATCCGAAGATATGCTCATTTACTTTTTGTGTGTGTGTGTGTGTTGGAGTCTCACTCTGTTCCCAGGCTGGAGTGCAGTGACACGCTCACGGCCACCCCAGCATCAACCTACTGGGCTCCAGTGATCCTTCCACCTCAACCTTCTAAGTAGCCAGAACTACGGATGTACGCTACCACGGCCAACTACTTTTTGATTTATTATAGGGATGAGGTCCCGCCAAGTTGCCCAGGCTGGTCTCGAACCCGCGGGCTCTGGCAGTCCACTTGCTTCAGCCTCCCAAAATACTGGGATGACAGGCTGAGCCACCGAGCCCTGCCTAATTTTTGTAGATAAACTTTCTTTAGCAGTTATACTCTCACCAGCAGTTTATGAAAGGGCCTGTTTTTCTTTTTCTTTTCTTTTTTTTTTTTTATCAGGCTGGAGCACAGTGGCACACACAGCTACTGCAGCCTCACCTGTCGGGCTCAGATGATTCTTCCGCCTCTGCCTTCAAAGTAGCTGGAACTGCAGGCGTGCGCCACCACCCCTGGCTAATTTTTTGATTTCTTGTAGAGATGAGATCTTGCCAAGTTGCCCAGGCTGGTCTCGAACCCTGGGCTCAGGCCATCCTCTCGCCTCTGCCTCCCAAAGTGCTGGAGCAACAGGCATGAGCCACTGTGCCCAGCGAAAGGGCCTGTTTTTCTGTGTCACTGGACTGTGGGTGCTATCAGACTTTTTTGCCTTTGCAATCTGAGAAATGAAAGTGATACATTGTGTTGATAGATTTCAGGATACCAAGGCAGATCTTTGTCCTTGGAGTGGGCTCTTAAGAGACAGTGTAGACAATGCATTTTCTCCCTCTTGCCTCTGAGCATAATAGAAGGTAATGACTTAACATTTTGTCTTCTTTCAGAAGAGAAGTGTGATTGTATGCTGAATTTTAAGGGATTTTTGTTATCCATATAGGTTGAAGCCTGTAGGTTATATAGCAAGTTCTCTGCTCGTCCAAGCAGTGTGGAAGCCATCCCTTCTGTCATTGAAAAGGTACGGTACTTAATAACAAGCCCTCCAAGTCAACTGGGTTTTCTCAGTTGCTCATACTTATGTTATTTTTACTCTTAAATAGAATGAGTGACAGGAATGTACCTGGGCAGTTAAAAATGCTATTGTTGAAAAGCCATTTACATTTTAATGTTCACTCTCATTATATTTAATTATAGAAAGAGAGAAGTAAAATAAGTTATTTTTGGAAAAATTTTCTCCTGTGCTGTAGTTTTTAAAATTACCATTTTAATTATATAAAAGTAAAGAGAAAGTTAAAGAGCCCTTGGTTACACTTACACTTTCTCTCATGCTTTTGCAGAATGTTATTTTTGAAAATTGTGACTAAAACATTTATAAGACCATCTCTTAGTTAACGAAACAGCATACAGGTTGAGTATTTCTTGTCTTGGGACCAGAATGCTTGGACCCATAAGTGTTTCTGATTTTAGATCTTTTCGGATTTTGGAATATTTGCATATACTTAATGGAGATATCTTGGGGATGTGACCCAAGTCTAAATATGAAATTCACATACACCTTATACACATGACCTGAAGATACATTTTTTTTTTTGGGTTGGAGTCTCACTCCGTCACCCAGGCTAGAGTACAGTGGCACGCTCACGGCCACCCCAGCGTCGACCTACTGGGCCCTGGCAATCCTGCCTCAGCCTTCCAAGTAGCCGGAACTACAGGTGTGCACTACCACACCTGGCTAAGTTTTGATTTATTGTAGAGACAAGGTCTTGCCAAGTTGTCTGGACTGGTCTCAAACCCGCAGTGGTCTCAGGCAATCCACTCACCTTGGCCTCCCAAAGTGCTGGGATGACAGACGGAGCCACCGAGCCCGGCCTGAAGATACTTTATTTTTCCCGTGTGCACCTGCGTTTTAGCTGTGACTTGTCATGTGAGGTCAGCTGTGGAATTTTCCACTTGTAATGTCGTGTTGGCACTCAAAAAGTTTTGGATTTTGGGAGATTTTGGATTAGAGATACTCAACCTTTATTATAAATTCAGGTAACCAGCGTTTATGTGTGAAATTACATTTGAGCTGTTTCAAAATCATGAATTATGAAAACCACTTGGCACATGTGGCAGTTTCACGGTTTCTGAAAACTCTGCCAGGTTACCAGAATTAGGAAGCAGGAGAAAGTACATGTTAAGGTGTAAAAACTTGCCAGGCAATGTCTCATGAGTAATTTCCAAGGCTAATGTGGTTGGGCATGGTGGCTCATGCCTGTAGTCCCAGCACTTTGCGAGGCTGAGGTGGGGAGATTGCTTGAGGCCAGGAGCTCAAGACCTGTCTGGACAACATTAGGAACCCCTGTGCCTACCAAAATAAAAATAAAAAGTTAGCTGGGTGTGGTGGTGCACCTGTAGTCCCAGCTCCTTGAGAGGTTGAGGCAGGAGGATCATTTGGGCCCAGAAGTTCGAGGCTGCAGTGGGCTGTGATCATACCACTACACCTTAGCCTGGGTGACAGAGAGAGACTCTATCTCTTTAAAAAAAAAAAAAGAAGTGCAAAACAACATGAATTTAAAAGCCATGAATGGATACTTTTTTTCCCTCTCTCTACTTTTGTTTCATTTTATTTTTTTTTTGAGACAGGGTCTTACTCTGTACCCAGACTAGAGTACAGTGGCATCATCCTAACTCATTGCATCCTCGAATTTCTGGGCTCAAGCAGTCCTCCAACTTCAGCCTCCTGACAAGCTGGGATTACAAGCGTGCACCCCCACACCTGGCTAGTTTTTAAATTTTTTTTTGCAGAGATAGAGTCTAGATTGGTCTCAAACTCCTGGGCTCAAGCAATCCCCCCAGCTTTGCCACCCAAAGTGCTGGGATTATAGGCATACACCACCACACATGGGCCTCTCTGACCTTTTAAACAAAGATATCATTAAAAATATATACACTCAACAGAGGACATTTCAATTTTAATTATATATTGTTTTCTCCACCTAAGGATGTTCAGAAAAATTAAAATAGTGCTCGTTTCGCAGTTTTAAATTATCTCCAAGTGGCGTATGCTAAGACTGAGACTTTTAAAATCTTTTTTTCTGTTTGTGATGAATGTAGGCAGTGAGAAGCAGTATCTACGGTCGCCCAGGTGCTTGCTATGTTGACATGCCTGCAGACCTTGTGGACCTCCAGGTGGACGTGAGTGCTGTCAAGTGAGTGATGGTGACACGGAGTTCTTCCGGAAGTGCTCATACATTATCATAATGCTTGCCTTTTAGAAAGAATTTACCTGACAGTGTATAAGGTAATCTCTGGTTGTCTTCACTTTTGCTGGTTTAGTAATTAAACTGAGTCCCAGCCAGAGGACTTAGTTCTCTTCATTAAGATGATATCATTTAGTAATTATTTTGGATTTAATTACGAAATCAAACTGGGCTTGGTGGCTCAGCCTGTAATCCCGCGCCTTTGGGAGACTGAGGTGAGTGGATTGCCTGAGCCCGCAGGTTCGAGACCCACCTGGGCAGCGAGACCTCATCTCTACAATAAATCAAAAAATCAGCTGGGCGTGGTAGTGCATGCCTGTAATTCCGGCTCCTCGGAAGGCTGAGGCGGAAGGATCGCCGGAGCCCAGCAGGTCGAGGCTGCGCTGGCCTGGAGTGGCCACTGCACTCCAGTCTGGGCGACAGAGTGAGACTCCAACTCAAAAAAAAAAAAAAAATTACGAAACCAAATACTTAGGGCTTCCGGAATTCCTCATTCGAAATTATGCTTGCAGTAACTGTGAACATGCGTCCCATGAACGTAGTGTGGGTCACTGAGCATCTTCAGAGGGTAAGTCAGGCAATGAGGTGTGGCTGTTGATAGGTGTTAGAACTCAGCACAAAAGGTGTCTAGCTGTCTCTGTGATTGACAAATATTCTGACACCATTCACTGTGTCCTCTTACTCCTTACATAAGCACTAAGTGAAAAGAAGTACAAGACACACTTTTTCAGGGGTATCCACGTCCCCTGGCCAAGGTGGTCTGTGAGTTAATGCCTCAGCCTGAGTGCCATTTGGTGCGTTCCTGCTGCTGGGGACCACATGGTTCCCTCGTGACTATAGCCAGACCGGGCATTACTTTCCACTCTGGGCGCCAAGGAGTGGTTTTGCTAGGGAGAGTCAGACAAAAAGGAAATCTGTCCTGTGTAATACATGATAGTCAAAATAAAATCGAGGGGGAGGACAAGCCTCAGGGAAGTTAACCCGTGAACTTTTTTTGTGTGTGTAAAGGTTGAATGTCAAGCCGGGCTCGGTGGCTCAGCCTGTAATCCCACGCCTTGGGAGGCTGAGGTAAGTGGATTGCCTGAGCCTGCAGGTTCGAGACCCACCTGGGCAACTTGGCAAGACCTCATCTCTACAGTAAATAAAAAAATTAGCCGGGCATGGTAGCGCATGCCTGTAATTCTGGCTACTCGGAAGGCTGAGGTGGAGGGATCGCCGGAGCCCAGAAAGTCGAGGCTGCGGTGGCTGGGAGCGGCCACTGCACTCCAGTCTGGGCGACAGAGTGAGACTCCAACTCAAAAAAAAAAAAAAAGATTGAATGTCCGCTTTTATTATGTGTCCAAGTTATACAACATGTTTTGCATCAATTAGAATAAATGAAATATCACAGTCAGGACTTGGTATTGAGAAATACTTAACTTTGACCAACAGCTTGCATATTTCTTCTACTAATACATATTGTGATATTAAAATATTAACCCAGCCAGTGAGTGGAGGTTTGGGGAGGCATTTAGAAGTACAGGCTGGGACACAGTGTCTGGTTCCATTCAGTCTCTACTTCATGTCATCTCGGCCGTGGTCAAATTACTTTCTCGAGTCTTTTTCCTTCAATGGTGAAATGAAGATAATGGAGACACCTAACCTCATTGGTTTGACAATTAAATGAGAATAAATGGCACATCACAAGTACTTAATCTTACATTTAAGCGTGGCTTTTACTTCTCCTACAGCCATTACTACTGCCACTGCAGTGCGGAGCCATTAACCTCGATTTTCTGTCAGTGAGTGAATCAGCCATTTCACTGGCCATCGGATGATATCAGGCAATAATTGTTAGTTTGTTGGATATGGTAATAGTGTTATCATTGTACAGGAGAAGGTTCTTATCCTTTAGACCTACATAAGGAAGTTTTTTTCTTTTTTTTTTTTTTTTTTTTTAGTTGGAGTCTCCCAAGCTGGATGCAGTGGCACACTCAACCACTGGCCTCTGGTGCTCCTTCTGCCTCAGCCTTCCAAGTAGCCGGAACTACAGGCACACGCTGCCATGCCTGGCTAATTTTGGATTTATTGTAGAAATGAGGTCTCACCAAGTTCCCCAGGCTGGTCTAGAATCCGTGGGCTCAGGCAATCCAGTCTCCTTGGCCTCCCAAAGTGCTGGGATTACAGGCTGAGCCACCGAGCCTGGCCAAGGAAGTTTTCAAGGGTGCCATGTCTTGATGCCTATGATTTACTTGAAAATGGTTCAGAAAAAAAGTACATGCTTGTATGTGCATATGCACAAATGTAGTAAGATGATCTTAGTTCTTGGGTCTACATGCTGGGTATATGGGGTTTAGTGCACTGCTTTTTTTTTTTTTTTTTAAGTTTCTGTGTATTTGAAGTTTTCACAATAAAGTCAGAGTTGGCCTCTTTTACGCAGCAGGGCTCTTTGTTCCAGGTATGTGGAGCGCTGCCTGCCACCTCCCATCAGCTTGGCAGAGGCCTCTGCTGTGCACACAGCCGCGTCTGTCCTGAGGAAGGCCACGAAGCCCCTTCTGATCATCGGGAAAGGTAGAACGCACAGAGCTCACAGCTCACTGGGCTCTTGAGAGAACACTGATTCTTTGCAGAAATCGGCTTTGTTATTTATTAGCATCTGCTCTAATGTTGGAAGTTGGAAGGCGTCCTCTTCATGTAGCATTTATTATTTTGAAATTAGAGAATTACTCTTGAATGCCCAGACATCTTGCCCTTCTAAGGAAATACCGCCTACTACATTTCTTTGGTCTTTTGAGTGAAATGTATTTGTTCTATTACAAAAATTTTAGAAAATCCAGAAAAGTAGAGAGAAAAAAATATCTCCATCCAAGGCAACCGTCTTTAACATTTAGTACTTGCCTGTTCCTTTTTCCATGTGGATTTTGCATATTGTAGTCATACTACACAGATAGGTTTGTATTCTCCCTTATTCATTTAGCATTCTCTTAAAAGTATTTTTGCCAAGTACTGTTTGTGTGGAGTAATTGCTCCATAGTCAGGATTTAAGGTGGATCTCCAGAAAGAAAACTGAGCTAGAGGGGTGGCTGTTTTTAAGAGTCTTGGTGCACATTGCCAGGTTGCTTTCTCCTCAGCTGTTGCACCAACCAATCTGTACCATCAGCAAGGTAGCCTCTCTCCTGTGTTCTAGAACTGAGGCTGCTGGGATCACCTTTGGACACACTAGTCAATTATCAGCCGCTTAGGGACTCAGCATTGAGGGTCCCAAAAAAAGGCATACACCATTTAAGAAAGGAAGAGACCGTATTAAAATTGTAATACTCAATATATACCAATAACAAGGTGAATACATGTCACGTGTGACTTCTGCAATTACAAGAGCAGTTCAAAGCAGTTGCCCTCAGCATGAAGACACCTCTTATTACAGCAAACTAAAAGTGATAGATAACATCTCTTAAAATGGGTACACATTTTTTTGGCACTCCCAGTATATAAAAACTAAAAATAGGCCGGGTGCAGTGATTCACGTCTGTAATACCAGCACTTAGCAAGGCCAGTGCAGGAGGATTGCTTGAGTCCAGTAGTTCAAGACCAACATAACGAGACCTCATCTCTGCAAAAAATTGAAAAATTAGCCAGGCATGGTGGTACATGTCTGTAGTGGCAGTTACTCAGGTGGCTGGGGCAGAAAGATGTCCTGAGCCCAGGAGTTCGAGGCTGTGGAGAGCAGTGACTGTGCCGTTGCACTCCAGCCTGAGGAACAGAGTGACACTCCAACTCAAAAAACAAAACAAAGCAACAACATCAAAACCCCAAAAAGTAGTTTTGGTAAAAATGGTGTAAACAGAAAAAATGGAGGGCAGAGCTGAGTTGAATGCCTTGATCGTGTATCATGTCTGGGCTCCAGGACTCAGACAGCTGCTTTGAGTCTCAGTTACTGGCTTGTTAGACTGGGATATAACTGCCTCCACAGGACAGAACCAAATAGCAGATGTGTGGAAAGCACTTGGTGGATGGTGTGTTTCCTTCTTCCTCCAACAAACATTGGATGCGTGCGTATGATAAGGCGGGATTGTAGACCACAGTCCAACAGTGGGTCCTGCCATGGAGAGATGGACCTGGTCACCCCAGGTGTGGCAGACTCTTACTGGTGTGTCCAGGGGGCACGGGCTTCTAGGGACAGCAGCAGCGTGCTTGTGTGGATCCCACAGAGAGGCCAGCGAATGCACAGTGCCAGGGAACAGTGGAGACTAGGTTGCCTTGTGGACAGAGACCACAGGCGGTGTAGGAGAGGACACAGGATTCAGAGATCCGAGACAGGCTTGCTGGCTGGGGGAGGGGCTGCTTCTCATCACACACGCATGCAGAGAACATTCTGGGTAGTTTTGGAGGGAGGAGCATTGGACTGAATCTGGAAGTGCACTATGTGCCAGGATTCAGTAGAGAATTGTAAGTTTTGAACACAGAGTAATGTTATACTAGCCCCCCCCAAAATATGAAGCTACATAGCCAAAAAATATAGTGGCCTTGACGACACAAGGAATGGAGTCACTCCAGTATTTCCACCATAAGTTGTTTTCTGTGTCATCAAGGGCATGGGGCACACCCCACAGTCACACAGCTGTCAGGGCAGACAAGAGTCTGCCCCACTTGGCTGGCTGTCATGGTCATGGAGTTGTGGCACCTGGAAAAGTATGCAGTCCTAGGTGTGCCCTTGCGGTCTCCTACCTGGACCAGGAGGCTGTGCAGAGCAGCTCTACTGCCTTGGAGAACGGCATGTGTGGGTGAAGAGACCTTTCTCTTTCAGGGCAGAGTTCTTCCCTGCCCGCCAGGGCTCCCCGTGAAGACGGGGGTTCAGGGAGTTGTGGGTCGTGTTCGGGGCCGCAGCCTCAAATGGGTGAGCCACCGCAGCAAGAGGGAGGTTGGATTTAATTTTAGGGTAGACATCCTTCAGTGTCATTGAGAGTAGTGGTGGGGGAATTAGAACTTCTGCTTTCCTGAGCGTTCTAAAGTGCCAAAGGTAAAAACCGTAGTCATAGTCTGTTTCGAGTTTAAACCCATGTATAAGCAGGAGAATATTTGAGTGGATCTAAGAGGAATTTGGGGCTGGGCTCACTGGCTCATGCTTTCTGTAATCTCAGTATTTGGGGAGGCCGAGGTGGGAGGATGGCTTGAGACTAGGAGTCTGGGGCTTCAGTGAACTGTGACAGCATCCCTGCGATCCAGCCTGGGCGCCAGACAAAAAGCCATTTCACTTGAAATGGTGTTAAGGGTCACGGTGCCTGGAGCTTCACTGAGTCGTCCACGACGTGCCTTTCTTGTAGGTGCTGCTTACGCCCGCGCGGAGGAGAGCCTCAGGAAGCTGGTGGAGCGGTGCAGACTGCCCTTTCTGCCCACCCCCATGGGGAAGGGCGTTATCCCTGACAACCATCCCTGCTGCGTGGGAGCAGCCAGATCCAGGTGCGTGGCCTTCCAGGCTCTCACATCTCGCCTGGACAGGGTTTGGCCGCTTGAGTGTTTCGTGACCTTCATACGTCTAGGAAGAGCTTCTGATAGAGCCGGGTCGTTTCACGCCCTCCTGTTCCTCGGGGCTTGTCAGCACCTCAAAGATGTCATCAGTGTCTCTGGCCCTCGTGGTTTCTCAGGCGCACCCTGCCTCTGTTCAAATTGTCGTTCCCGTGTGTGGGGTGTTGTTTTCCACTGGTTGCTCCCACGATTTCTTTTATCTTGGTTTTCAGCAGTTTGAATATGATGTCTGGACATGGTTTCCTTTTGTTTTCTTTTTCTGTTTGGAGTTCTCAGATCTTCTTGAATCTGAAAATTTATGTCTCTCCAAATTTGGAAGGTTTTCTCTCTTCTTTCTTGAAATATTTCTTTCCACATCATTCTTTTTCTCCTCTTGGAACTCCAGTGATACTAATGTTAGATATTTTTATACTGTCCCACACGACCGTGAGTACCCTGTTCAGTTTTCTTTTCAGTCCTTTTGTCTTATATTTTCTTTCTCTGCTGAGAACTTCTGGCTTTTTACGTTTATTTCAGTACTGTTTTTCTTTTCTTCATGGAGCATAGTTATAATTAATAATTGCTCTAAAGTCTCTGTTTATTAGTTCCAACATCCGGGTCATCTTGCATTGGCATCTACCATTATCTTTTCTTTTGAGAATTGGTCATATTTTCCTGGTTCTTTTTGTACTAAGTAATTGTGGATTGTTTTGTATTTATTTTGTGAGGTTCTGGGTCACATTAAGATCCTCTGTAGAGAGTTGGTTTTTGTGTGTGTGTTTTCACAAGGAATCAAGTGGGTTAGGTCAACTTTGGACGATGAGTTCTCTCTTACGTGTTGAGGCCAGTGGTTCCAGGGTCTGTTCCCTTTCAGAGCCTTTGTTGTGCTACTTTGGGTCTCTCTGTACAGGCCAGCTCAGAGGGGCCCCAACATGTTGCTCTTTCAAACCCAGGATTAGAGTTTTATTTTCACCCCTCCCTAGGACCTCCCTGGCTCCCCCCTCTCTCTCTCTCATGCCCATGCCCAGGCGTCCCTCTCCCGGCCCTTGCCGCCACCCTGTAGGACCACGTGACTCCCTGCTCTGTGGAACCAAACAACTGGAGCTCCAGAAGGAGGAAGTAACGGGAAGTCCCCCTACTCTTCAGACCACAGGCCCCTTCTCCCAGCTCCTCCTGCCTGAAAGGTGGCATCTCCAGGGAAGCTCAACTGCTTGGGAGCCACCACCATGTGGCTCTGCAGCATGGCTGCCCTGGCAGGGCTCCGAGGGAAGGAGACAACAGACACCCCCCATCGCCCCAGCTGGCAGGGGCCCCTTACCCTGATCTTCTGCCCAGAGAATGCGATTTCTCTGCAAGCAGGGCTGCCCTTGATCAAAGCCAGGAGATAAACGAGGGGGGAAGCCCTACCCTCTCACCTGTGTGGGCTGCTTCCTTGGACTCGCCCTTTGTGACTGGCTCTGGAAGCCTCCTCCTCTTAGACTTTTAAGACATACTTTTTGATACTCTGTGCCTTTTTTCTTTTAATTTCTATGTTATGAAACATTCTAAGTACAGACAGGAAGAGAGATACTAGAATGAGCATTTACGTAACTGCCACTCAGCTTGACCAGTGCAAACTGAGAAATTCAGGGATGAGTCTCTGAGCCAAAAGGTTTACTTGGGAGACACCTCCAAGAAGGAGTGTAACCCAGAACATGCTCACAGCTCAGGGTGGTCTTCGGTGTGTCTGGGGAGCAGAGGAAAGGGTTAGGGCTTTCTTAGGGAAAGAAGAGGCTGGTGAGTGGTTTTAAAAGAAATTTCAACTGTGCCTGCGGTGTCGAGAGCTAGGTAAAATTTGCCATCCTGAAGGACAGCAGGCTGTTTCTCTGAATTGGGCTTGTAAGACAGCAGTCAGACGAGTGTGTGGTAGAAGTGGCCAGCTGCCCTTGTATGGCCCGTGTAGGAAGCTGCGGTTTGGAGCAGTTTCTTGTGATGCTTCCTGTGACTTGGCAAATCATGCGTGAGTGTCCCCGCTTGGCCTTTCCTGGCCCCAGTTGCCAGGCTTTGACGCAGGTGACTCCATTTTGAATCTGGCAGCTTTGGCATCAGATACTCACCTTATGATTATGTTGCTTTAGGGTTTATGATTTTGTTTGGGAAACAAAAACTCATGGATGCGTTTGCAGTCTTGTGTGTATCTTTCTTGATCCCATTCCCTCTCCCTGTCCATAGTCACTACTGCCATGCACTTAGTGTTCTTCTTAGTCTCATGAGTGGATTAAAATTAGTGCTGAGGGTTTTGAAAATGTCATGTTTGCTGCTCAGTTGTTAACTGTTGCTCATTTAAAGCTGTTTTTGATAGATTATGTCTTTACTTTGTATTCATATTAATATACTTTGTGCAGTAGCCAAATTAATTCATATGCTATTAACTTTTTAATACTACAACTTAGGTTGAACTGAAGTTTGTCTTCATTCTAGCCAAATTTTATTTTACTTTATTTTATTTTACTATTTTTTTGAGTAGGAGGTCTCACTCTGTGGGCCAAGCTGAAGTGCAGTGGCATGATCATGGCTCACCACAGCCTTGACTTCCTGGGCTCAGGTTGTCCTTCCACCTCAGCCTCTCAAGTGGCAGGGACTGCTGGCTGGTACCACCATGCCTAGCTAATTTTTTAAATTTTTTTGGAGCGATACGGTCTCGCTGTGCTGGCGCAGCTGCTGTTGAACTCCTGGCTCAAGCAATCCTCTCGCCTTGGCCTCCAAAGTGCTGGGATTACAGGCATGAGCCACTATGCCCAGCTTTTGCCAAATTTTACGAAGATAATATTAAGGACATTAATAGTGTAAAAAGATTGTAAGGGACTATACATAATCGCATCAACAATTGTTAGAGTTTCAGTAAGTACATCTATCCTGCCAGTTAGAGCTCTCATCTGTTTATTAAATTGGGCCCCACAGTACTAAGACAGTATGTGAAGAAGCTTTCTTTTTGAGTATATAATTTCTGTGAAAAGTTGCGTTCATCACTGAGAAAGACAGAAGCGGCCATTATGGATTGTGTGTGGCAGAAGATAGGAAAAATGGGAAACAGACATAAGAAGCAGAGATGCGAGAAATGAAGTGCAGAACAAAACCCACAGCAGCTGTGATACGAAACTCTCCTGGAAGGCGGGGACATTCAGGCTGGTCAGCAGCAGCAGCCACACGCAAGGGGGGACCCAAAAGACCCCAGCATTTATTTGTAAAAAATCACACGTGTTTAAACTTCAGTCACCTTCAAGGGACTCACCATTTGATACAATGTACCTATCAAGATGCTTTTTCCACTGCTCAAAACAGTTTTGAACTCAACAATTTTGATGCCTTTTAGTGCTCCTGCTGTTTTTTATTTTACTTCTTCCACATCAGCAAGCATTTCCCTTTGAGGACTTTTTTCATCGGGGGGAAAAAAGTCGCTTGGGGTGAGATAAGGTGAATAGGGAAGGCAGGGCATGAGGGTCATGTGTTTTTTGGTCAAAAACAGCACAATGTGGGCAGGTACAAATTGTTGTGGGGAAAGAACCAGTCACCTACTTGCCACAAACATTCCCTGAAGCCAAATGCAGCCTCTCACAACAATGCTAAGTGGTACACCGATGCCAAGGCGTTCCTGGAATGCTTACCTAGCAGGGGAAGCCTGTACTATCCTGCCTTCCAAATAAAGATAGTTCCAGGTTTTTTTTTGGTGGGGGCATCCCCCTTGTTGTACATTATAAGAGCTGAATCTGAAACCTAATGACTCAGATTGAAAACAAGACTGGGCAAAGATATATAAAGTAATGTTTCTTTTTGTGAAAACAAGGAGGGTTGTGTTATCAAAGCAAAAACCATTAAAAGATTAGAAGTTATGTTGACCAAGTTTTAAGATATGTAGAAGAAAACCATTAGAAATATAGTTGGTAAGATATCTTGGAAAGCAATCCAGGAATATGAATCAGTAGTCTCAGAGATACCTGCTTTCAGGAAGCAAGTTGAAGAGTGCATTAAGACGTAAGCATAAAGACCTGCAGCCCAGCACTGTTAATAACAAAGAAAATATCCAACAGTTGAGAAAACAGTAAATGAACTGTGTTGTATGCATTCAGCAAATATGTAACCTTTAAAAATTGTGTTTAGGCACTTAATGACAAAAGGAGAATGGTCATGGTAATAGTATTATGTGGCAATTTTGTTTTTTTCTTTATACTACTTCTGCTTTTTCCAGATTGAATACAGTGGGCCTCTATTAATTTTTCTAATGATAAAAGTTAATAAATAAGATAGAATATATAGAGAGTTTATAGTAATTTTTTTGTACTTAATTCATCTTTTGGATTACTAAATAGAATGGTTTCATAAAGTAATGTAGCTTGAAAGATCAAATTTGCCCTAACAGGTGATTCTGAAGTCTAATGTAAACTCCAAATTATATTTTTCTAAATACTTAGAAATTAATTATAGAATCATTCAAATAAAAAATACATTTATACTTTTTATGTTATATCAGGTTTTTTTTTTTTTATTAATAGGGCTTTGCAATTTGCTGATGTAATTGTGTTATTTGGTGCCAGACTAAATTGGATTTTACATTTTGGACTACCTCCAAGATACCAGCCAGATGTGAAGTTTATCCAGGTATTGAGAGAGGGACTCACATCCGACCTCTCAGCTCATTGTTCTCTCTCTCAGCCGTCATCCACGCTGCTTTCTTCATGGCTTCCGGAAAGAATGATTTCTCTGTTTACAAAAGCAGAATTTTTAAATGGTCTGACATCATTATAGGTACCAAGATAAGCTGCCTTCCCAAGCTTATGAAGCGTAATGTGGGGCTTTACTTCTAAACAGAAAAACCTTCAAAGTCCAGTTTCAGTAGTTTGAAAAGTGTATTTTGCCTGTTCTTCACAGTTCAAGTATATTTATTTATTTATTTTTTGGAGTTGGAGTCTCACTCTGTTGCCCAGACTGGAGTGGAACGGCCGCTCCCGGCCACTGCAGCCTCGATTTGCTGGGTTCCGGCGATCCTTCCACCTCAGCCTTCCAAGTAGCTGGAACTACAGGCGTGCTACCACGCTCGGCTAATTTTTTTTTTTTTTTTTTTTTTTTTTTTTAATTGTAGAGATGAGGTTTCGCCCAGTTGCCCAGACAGGTCTCGAACCTGCAGGCTCAGGCAATCCACTCACCTCAGCCTCCCAAATCGCGGGATTACAGGTTGAGCCGCCGAGCCCAGCTTTAAGTATATTTAAAGGTAGGGAAAAGGGATGCAAGAGGGATGGTGGATTAGAAGGAAACATTCAGCATCGTTAGGGAGTGAGGTTTTCTTTTAGATGCCAAGATTTTCTCTTGGCCTTTGGCTGGAAATTCCTAAGTGACCCTGCTTGTCCCTGTGTTGTTCAGTGGCATCTCTGACCTCCCTTGATGATGCTCGTGTCATTGTGAGCCTCTGTGTGAGCCAGCTTCCTTGCTGGTTTGGGAAGTGCTGCCTGTGTGGAGCTTGCACACCTGTGTGCTCTACACGGCTCAGCCTCACCTGTCTTCGCGAGGCGGCAGCTTCTAACAGCCCCTTTCCCACCCAAGGCCACTGAGAACCACAGCCACAGACAAGCAGGGCCGCAGGTTGTACCTGAAGACGCTGTCCCACTTGATTCCAGAGTGGAACACGTGCCTGGGCAACTAGATCGTCCTTCCTTGCAGAAGCCATTTTCACATGTCCGTGGCCATCTGGAAGTGAAACATCTGAGCACATGGGGACGTGCCCATCCACATTCTAGAAGTGGTTCTCAGAGGTGGCTCCCTGGACAGGCAGCATCAGCACCACTGGAAATCTGCAGGAAATGCACGTGTCCAGGCCCACTGCACCCTTCTGAAACCAGACACGCCTCGTGGACCCCTGCAGTTGATGGCTGCACAAGCCCACTGGGAGATTCTTAGAGATGTGCAGATTGACCAACACTGCTCCAGATGTAATAGAAATTAATGAGAGTTAAAAACTGTAATTGATCAGGTCAGGTGCATTCCTGTGGGCGTCAGGGAACAATACCCAAACTCCACAGCGTAGATCTTAGAATGCTGGAAGATGGTGAGGTGCTGCACAAGTTGGGAGGTTCACATAGCCCCGTGGACTCTCAGCAAGGAACACGCCCCTGTATCGTTGGGTGCATATTCACAGTTTACGTCTTCAGCCCCGATGGACTTCTTAAAGACGTGTAAGAACAAGCAGGGGTCATTCTTCAGCCTTGTCTCTGTTTCAGGTGGACATCTGTGCAGAGGAGTTGGGAAATAATGTAAGACCTGCTGTCACTTTACTAGGAGACATCGATGCTGTCACTAAACAGGTGAGAATCTTTGCCTAGGTTTTAGTTTGCATGGATTGCTCTTTAGGGAACAATCTGTTCTTGAAAGTGTTTCAGTCTTGATTTGCTTGGTAATAGTGCTACTATTTAAACAAAATGTATGCTGGAAAACCGTTTTTTTGGGGTTTTTTTTTTTGAGTTGGAGTCTCTGTCGCCCAGACTGGAGTGCAGTGGCCGCTCCCGGCCACCGCAGCCTCGACCTGCTAGGCTCTGGCAATACTTCCGCCTCAGCCTTCCAAGTAGCCAGAATTACAGGCATGCATTACCACGCCCAGCTGATTTTTTGATTTATTGTAGAGATGAGGTCTCGCTGCCCAGGCGGGACTCGAACCCGCGGGCTCAGGCAATCCACTCACCTCAGCCTCTCAAAGGCGCGGGATTACAGGCTGAGCCACTGAGCCTGGCGGAAAACCGTTTTTTTGAGTTGCAGTCTCACTCTGTTGCCCGGGCTAGGGTATAGTGGCACGCTCACAGCCACCGCAGCCTCGACCTGCTGGCCTCAGGTGATCCTTCCGCCTCAGCCTTCCAAGTAGCTGAAACTACAGATGCGAGTCACTATGCTTGGCAAATTTTTTGATTTACTGTAGAGATAAGGTCTCACCAAGTTGCCCGTCTGGTCTCAAACCCCTGGACTCAGGCAGTCCTCTTGCCTCAGCCTTCCAAAGTGCTGGGATTACAGGTTTGAGCCACCGCACCTGGCCTGAAAACCATTCTTAAAATACAGCTTCGCAACTTGATGAATCCAGCTTCTTGTACCTAGGTCGTTTTTATGTAAGTTTTTTGCAAGGTGATTGAAAACTTAAAAGTCCTTCAGTGGCAAACAGTGATTTACTATAACAGGGTCCAGCTACTTGAAAAATTATAGGCCGGGCTCGGTGGCTCAGCCTGTAATTCCAGCGCTTTGGGAGGCCGAGGTGAGTGAATTGCCTGAGCCCACAGGTTCGAGACCCGCCTGGGCAACTTGATGAGCCCTCATCTCTACAATAAATCAAAAATTAGCTGGGCGTGGTGGCGCGTGCCTGTAGTTCCAGCTACTTGGAAGGCTGAGGCGGAAGGATCACCGGAGCCCAGCAGGTTGAGGCTGTGGTGGCCGGGAGCGGCCACTGCTCTCCAGTCTAGGTGACAGAGTGAGACTCCAACTTAAAAAAAAAAAAGAAAGAAAAATTATGATGCACCTTCCAGAGGAACTGAACTGACTTATGCACCAGACAAATCGAGCTTAGAGTTGCTTTAGGTCATCAAGGCATTTACTCTTCAGACTAAATCAGTGACTTTTCCAGGTTCTTTGTGCACAGTTTATAGATTTAACTGTGACAAGAGATGCAGTATAGCCACACCTCTCACTTGGTTGTGGATGATACAGACTGGCATGGTGATTGTGACTACACAACGCTGGGGTGTGCTTCGCAATCACTTAGTCTCTGCAGCCTTTTGGCTGTATCGTAGGAATGCAGGTGTTCGCCAGCTTTCCTCAGGTGTTCTGTGGAGGGGCGGGCTTTCCGTGGAGTGTCAAAGACTGAGGAGGGCTTCAGAGCCCTGCCTGAGGCGTGCAGCAGGAGCATGCCAGCCTGTCCTGGGAATCCAGCTTCTGGCAGAAGCCCACACAGGCCTGCCCTAAAGCCGTCCACGCGACCCCTGTCTGCTGCTGCTGCTAGAGTCGAGGGGTCAAGAGGGCGGGGTGGCCTTGTCTTCTGCTGAATGTCAGTGTGGCACGAGGTACATGTGAGACGTTTGTGTTAATAGGACGTAAGCTTATTTTCAGAAAGGAAAGAAAACGTTTGTGGTTTTTTAGCTCTTAGAAGAATTTGAGAAGACGCCGTGGCGGTACCCTTCTGTGAGCGGGTGGTGGAAAAGTCTGAGGGAAAAGACGGATCACAACGAAGCGGCCTCCAAGGTGAGATGGCCACTGAGCTCGTGGCACTGCACAGCCTACTGCAGCAAGACCTGCGTGTGCAGGACGCGTGTGCTCCTAAAAATTACCTTGTTGGCTCAGAACCACAGTTCACGGGAAGAGGGCTAGGGGACGGCTCTCCACACCTGGTGAGACATAACAGTACAGTGGGAACCTGGCACAAATGGGAGCACAGTTTGACACCTGCTTTAAAGTTAAAACATACACGCCCGTGGAGATGGCACTCTACCTTGAAAAGACCTGAAGCTTCTTGTGTAACTGAGCATCAGAGGGCTTGAAGCCATAAGTTGATGTGGCAGGTAGAGGGAGGGTGCTCTACCCAAACTGGAAATTTGGCTAGGTGCCGTGGCTCACACCTGAAAACCCAGCACTCTGGAAGCCCTAGGTGGGAGGCCTGCTTGTACCCAGGAGTTTGAGATCAGCCTAGGTAACATAGTGAGACCTCATCTTTACATAAAGTGAAAAAATTAGCCAGACATGTTGGTGTGCACCTGTAATTGCAGCACTTTGGGAGGCTGAGGAGGACGGATCACCTGAGCCCAACAGGTGAAGGCTGTGGTGAGCTGTGAACACACCACTGCACTCCAGCCTGGGAAACAGAGTGAGACCTCCACTCAGAAAGAAACAAGTTGATAGTTTGACCCAGCGTGTCTCCTTTTCATCTCCCTTCTGTGTCACCGTGGGAAACGTGTTTGTGTCTCTCTTGTCTGCACTCTGGCTCTGCTTGATAGTTTGGAATACATCACAACGCCAAGTCCCCAGGCCGTCCAGCACCAGCACCTAGCCCGCCATCTCTGCAGGTCTGGCGACATCTGCTTAAAGTCTCTGTGTGCTGGATGCATCCCTGCGACTGAGAGGCAGGTCTTGAGTGTCCTTGTGTCATGTTCCTGCATGTCCGCTGGGTGCAATTGTTGTGTTCCCTAGTGTTTCTTGTTGGCAGATCATGCGTGAGCAAATAGGAATTTGAGTGGTGCTCACTGGGCTCCGTAATTCATCGATGTCTCAGGATAAATCGCGTTTGCACAGCAGCATTGGGGCAAGACTGACTGCAGGTCGCCTAGGAGGGTAGGCACTTGCCTCTCCGTCTGCTGGAGTGGTGGAGGGTGCCCCACCCGTCTCGGGGCCGCTCTCAGAGCAGGTAGGGCAGGTGCTAGGCGAAGAGGCAGCGTGGCCTGGCGGCCTGGCTGCGGGAGCCCCACGACCTCCCTCCACCCCCAGGCGCATGGGACCACAGTGTTGCCTGGCTGGCTCCCTTCTTCCCCGGACACTGGTGGAGTGCATGTCTCCTGTCCCCTCTGCTCTCCGGTAGGGGAAGGACCAGTTTTCCAGGTTGATTTCCAAGATGGTAACTTTTCAATTTGAAGTTTGGGGCCATATTCCAGATGAAAATATTCTGGAATAAGATGTCGCATTTCTGCCCAGTGTTCCCCCGAGTGTGCGGGTGAGGAGGTTTGGTTTTGTTGAACCTCATGGTTCCTGGCGCTCTTCACTGTGGGCTCTTGGAGTCGGTCACACACACCCTGTGTCGGGGAGCTCCCAGAGGAGGGCTGTGTTCTGGCGTGTCCCCAGGACCGTGCACAGGCCACCAACCACCCTGAGGGGCCGTCGTGTAGCTCTCTGGGAACCTGCAGCTCACGGGTACGCCCGTCTAGTCCAGGCACCCTTGACTGCAGCCCATACCCTGGGTGTGTCCACTGCATCCCAGGCTCATCTGACTGTGTCCCCTCGGCCTTTTAGGAATTGGCTTCCAAAACGTCCCTGCCTATGAATTATTACACGGTCTTCCACCACATTCGGGAACAGCTCCCCAGGGACTGTTTTGTGGTGAGCGAAGGCGCCAACACCATGGACATCGGGCGCACCGTGCTACAGAACCACCTTCCTCGGCACAGGTGAGGCCTCCAGTGCGGGGTGGGGTGGTGGTTCCCAGGGGTGACTGTGTTTAACTGGAAGCTTCAATGACGCAGGGTAAGGAAGCAATGGAGGTGCGTTTGTTAGCTTACTCCTGCCTGCCTGTGGTCGCTGCTGAGGAAGCATTGTTACAGTTGTGCTTACTCTCATCTCCCTACTACCATCTTGTCTAAGTCAGGGACTCCCAAAGATCCCGAGCAGCTGGGGGAGCTCTTCATCAGGGGCTAAACTTCGAAACCACCCGCAAGAGCCTCGAGCCATCGTGAGCCCACGGGGAACATAATGCCACGGATGGCGTGGCAGTGAGACACCTGAACACCAGGTGCTCCAGGGGCTTTGGGATTGTCACAGATGCCGCCAGAGGAGGGGGATGCGGCCACACAGGGTGGATGGAAGAGTGTGGAACCACAGAGGGCTGTCTCAAGAAAAGACTCCCAAAGGCCAGTTGCGCCTTGACTGTGGGAAGATAGTTGTTGGTGGCAGTGAAGAAGGCAACACTGCAGAACATCACCCGAGAGACGATTCTGAACAGCATGGGAAACTGACTGAACCACGACAGACAGGCAGTGGCAGGTAAAGGGTCTCTGCCTTCACAAGCCTTGACGACCATGACTCCTTGGGTACAGTTGTCACTCGGAAATCACATACTGGGAAGGCCACGGTGTCAAGTAGGCAAGCCCTGTCCAAGCAAGAGGCCAGTGCTTCATCCAGCCACAAGGTCGGAGCGTTCTGGAAACTTTGCTGGGGTTGTGGAGGTGGCTTGGTGGGAAGGACAGCTTTGGTGATCAAGCAGACTTCACTGGTCATGATGGCTTTGACAGCAGCTATGGGGCAGTGACTGGCGGAAGCAGCTCTGGAGATGGGGAAGCTGCCGTCATTTGGGCAGTGACAGCACTCAGCCTTCAGGTTTGGGCCCCGTGAAGGAGGAACTCTGGAGGCAGAGGCTCTGGCCCTGAGGGGATGGAGGCTGTACGTTGCCCACCACGAGACCGAGGTGGCTGTGGCGGCACCAGTAGCAGCAGTGACGACGGCAGTGGCCGGGGTTGTAATCACTGCCAGGAGACAAAGCTCAGCAGGAGTGGAGAGCCAGAGGAGGGACAGGAAAGTGGCCGGTTGTGAAGGGTTTGTGGACGCAGCCACAGTGGTGGCAGGGCCCAGCAACCACGTGCTCACCGTGCTAGGAGATGTGCTCTAGGCCGGCGTCCCCAGCCTCTCTGTCATGAGGGACCGGTTTCCTGGAAGACAACTTTCCACGGACTGGGGTGGGGGAGGGGATGGTTTCGGGATGATTCAGGCTCTAACATGGGTTGTGCACTTCATCTCTGTTGTTGTGGCATTGTAATGTGTAGCAAAACATGTCGCATCCCGCCTCAGCTCCACCTCAGATCACCAGGCATGACATTCCCATAAGGCGCACGCACAGTTCACAGTAGGGTTCGTGCTCCTATGAGAAGCTAACGCCGCTACTGATCTGACAGGAGGCGGAGCTCAAGCTGCCGTGTGAGCAACGGGGAGCGGCTGTCGATACAGATGAAGCATCTCTCGCCCACCTGCCCACTGCTCTTCTCCCGCTGTGCAGCCCAGTTCCTAACGGACCGTGGGCCCTAACGGTGGCCCAGGGACCGGGGATCTCTGCTATAGACATTACCCATGTGTGTGGTCAAACAGCTTGAGCACTGTGTTTGTGACTAATTGTCTAACAGGTTATTTTAGCTTCTGTTCTGTGGAAAGCGTAAAGCATTCCAACAGGGTTTTAACATAGATTTTTTTCTTTGCACCTGTGCTGTTGATTGCTAAATGTCATATAGTGGGATCATGATAAATAAATATGCTTTAAAAAGCAAAAAAGAAAGCGTTTGAGAATCACACGTGCTCCGTGTACAGGGACGTGTTTCACAGAGTATTGACAAATAAGTTCCTCGCAGTAAAGACCGTATACTAAAGATAGAGCGATTTTGCTGTCCTTTGCTATTCCCTAAACTGTAGAGATGTGACTGCAAGGTTTGCGCCAACCCCAGCACCATGGCCTGCCCTGAGAGTTTTATCTCTGCCCTGTCCCTGCAGGCTGGATGCAGGTACTTTCGGAACCATGGGAGTCGGCTTGGGGTTTGCGATTGCAGCCGCCGTCGTGGCTAAAGACAGAAGTCCTGGGCAGCGGGTCATCTGCGTGGAAGGAGACAGTGCCTTTGGGTTCTCCGGCATGGAGGTGGAGACCATCTGCAGGTAAGGGCGTCCTGGATCGAGCGTTGCGTTCCTCAGTGTGAGGAGCCACGCACGAGACTCGCCCTGTGCAGGCCCCGGGCTGTCCTGAGGAGGCCAGTGTGGTAGCCCTGGCCTCCTCCCTGTATGCCACAAACCCTGACACTTTGGGGGGTCGTTTGGGGTCACTGGAAGCTAGTGTGGCTGGAGAGAACCTTGTTTGCCGCAGAGCGTGGTGGTGAGAGCACAGCCCCTGGGAAGGCAGCCTGGATTTAGTCCTGATTCTGCCACACCAGAGCCATGTCTCTCCTCTGAAATGGGAGTGGCAGTGGCCTCTGCCTTAGATGGTTGCGAGGAGCAAGTGGGGCAACCGGGGAGGATGTCGAGGCACTGCTCGGCGACCGGAAGCTACTCGCCTCATGTGTGAACACGAGGGATCAGGGCCTCGTGAGCTGGGGGGATTCAAGTGTGTTTGAATGTACGGGAGCTGTCGTGGTGTTAGCCAGGGCTCCGAGAAGGGCTTTTGGGAATCGTGTCTCGGGGCTTGCCCAGCTTTGGCGTATAAAATTTCATGGCCAGGCAAGATGCAGTCACCCCTTGGCACCCGCAGGGGATATTGCAGGACCTCCCTCACACACTGGCATCCACGGTGCTCAAGTCCCGGATATAAAATGGCGCAGCTTTTGCAGATAACCTGTGTGCATCCTCCTGTGTCTGTTCAATCATCTCTGGATTACTTATGACACCCAGTACAGTGTATGCTATGTCAGTTGTCATACGAGGTTGTTTAGGAAATACTGACAAGAAAAAAGCCTGTACATGTCCAATACAGACCCGATTCCTTTTTTCAAATATTTTTGGCCAATATAGTTGATTATATCCACAGGTGCGGAGCTCATGGCCATGGAGGGTGACTGTGTTTCTGTTAGAGTGTCCGTAGTGACAGCCAAGTGACACCAGAAAGCCGGTGCATGAGGGAGCCGGCCTCCTAGAGACCAAGACTCCTTGGGAGCATGGAGACAGTTGCCAGGCTCCTGCTGTTGGACAGTGTGCAGTTGGGTTTGTTTTTATCACCTGCCCTTGGAAGTAGCTTCAGAAAATAAAACCCATGCACTTCTTCAGTTGTTATTAAGTTGAATCACCCTCCTCTTTTGTGTGTGCTCTACCACGTGGCACACATTTGAGACTCTTTCCATGTTGACAACACGGCGGGATGTGTTTCTCACTGGATGACTTGAGCACACGCTGTGTATTCTAGTCCCTGTGTCTCTCCCACAGCTGCTAGCAAGGGCAGTTTCGTGTGGTGCTCAGTCGGTAGAAAGGTCAGTTGCACACAGTGCTCCCCGGAGCCCTGGAAGCATGCCGAAGAGGGTGAGTCAGGGGGCTGTTACTCGCCTGCCGGCTGGGTCTGTGGACACCCAGGTTCGGAAGAGCCCTATGGTCCGCCCAAGGTCCACCGCTGGGTGGCAGGGAAGCCAGATCCCCAGCTCTGAGCTTGCGTTCTTCCCATCATCGATGGTGCTTCGTGAATGCTCTGGTGTTCTTTCTTCGGGTAACCGGCGCCTGATCCTTTGCCTTCCTCTATTATCACAAAGGCTTATAGGAAATGTCCGTGTGTAAGTCAAATCTTCAGCCCAGAGGGCGGCAGTGGCTCCAGAATGAGGCCGACCGCCTTCGTTCTCGCTTCCCGCTCCCTCAGGTACGGCCTGCCGGTGGTTCTCCTGGTGGTGAACAACAACGGGATCTACCAGGGTCTTGACGCGGATGCCTGGAAGGCGCTGGCGCAGTCTGGGGACGCCAGCACAGCGTGAGTAGCTGGACGGAGGCATGCTTGCTCTTGTCTGCCCCACTCCTTGAGGCCGCTGGGTTGGCCGAGCGCAAGGTGGGGTGCCCTCGGCTGAGTGCAGCCCTCTGAAGGCTGGACTCCTGCTGCCTCCCGGTTCCTCTGGGCGCTGGGTATCCCTGTGACCAGGGAGGCCCTGCGGGCTCGGACGAACAGGTGGCTGCTGGCCTCGTCAGGAAAGGGCGTGCTCACCAACTCCCAGCCAGCTGCCTGTCATGGTGCTAGAGAGGCAGCGGCCCTGTGGGCGGACCACCCGAGGTCCTCTCTCCTTCACCCCTCAGCCAAGCCCTGGCATCTGCCAGCCTCGAACAGGGGGGCCTGGGGCACAGATGGCTCACGCCTCACCGACGGCCTTGTGGTGCAGTCACCACTCCCTTGTCCGCTTTTCTTTGGGGCCCTGAGTTGGTAGCGTGGCCCGTGCTGTCTAGTGTCAAGGCCACTGGGCACCTTGTGGTTGCTGCAGTGTACATTTAGGTGGATTACAAGTGGGTGGAAGCAGAGTTCAGTTCCTCGTGTGCCCAGTCATTGCCAGAGACCACAGCGCAGAGACAGTGGCCACTTGTGGGGAGCACAGGTGTGATGTGCTTCTGTCCTCACCGGAACGTAGGGCAGACGCTGTGGTAAGACCTTTCTGGAGAGCGGAGACGTCATGTGCTGGCCTCCCAGCTCGAGTGTTGAAGGCAGAAGTATGCCCTTCCGTCAGCTTAAACTTTTTTTGGATTATTTCATAGACTGGCGTTTTCTTTTTTCTTTTTTCAAGCCAGAGTCTCACTCTGTCACCCAGGCTGAAGTGCCGTGCCACACTCACAGCCACCCTAGCACCGACCTACTGGGCTCCGGTGATGCTTCCACCTCAGCCTTCCAAGGACCCAGAACTGCAGGCGTGCGCTGCCACACGCAGCTAATTTTTGATGTATTGTAGGTCTCGCCAAGTGACCTAGGCTGGTCTCGAGCCCACAGGCTAAGGCCATCCTCGCCTCGGCCTCCCAAAGTGCTGGGATGATAGGCTGTGCCACCGAGCCCGACCAGAATGACTTTTTCTAAAAGCTTTGAGCTGTAAATTTCATTGACTCGTGGCCTTGTTTCTCAGGGTGCCTCCAGTGTGTCTTCTGCCAAACGCACATTATGAGCAGGTCATGATGGCATTTGGAGGCAAAGGGTACTTTGTGGAAACGCCAGAAGAACTCCAGGAATCCCTGAGGCAGGCCCTGGCCGACACAGCGAAGCCCTCCCTCATCAACATCATGATCGAACCCCAGGCCACACGGAAGGCCCAGGTAAGTGCGCCTGCCCCTGAGCCTTGCCAGAACGTGCTCCCGCTGGGTCTTTCCAGGCCATTCCCGAGCTTGGCCCTTGTGGTGGACATAGGTGGCAGGTGTGTCGGGTGTGCTGTGGGAGCAGCAGGTGAGCAGACCCAGGCCCAGTCCGCCCCTTGCAGGGCTCACAGTCCAGTGACCTCACGACTGACGTGCCACGGCCAAGCAAGGGGGCTGCTCGGAAGGAAAGGGGCCCAGGTCTGAGCACACAGACAGCCCAGGAGTCAGGTTTATGTTGGGGTTGTGGGGAAGGCTTCTCGGAGGAGGTGATGCTGACATGGAGGTCAGCGGGATGGGTGGGGACTAGCTCGGCAGAGGGGAGAGGGGAGATGAGCCGGGCTTCTGTGGGAGGGGGGAGGGGCAGGGCCGAGGAAGAGACAGCAGGCCAGGGTGGCGGGAGGCGTGGCAGGGACACAGCCATGGGACCATCTGTACAGTCACAGTCCAGGTCGTTGGCGTGACCCCTCCCACCCCAGGGGAAGCGGCCTGTCTTGGGCCTCTCTGTCCTCTGGCCGGGCCTGTCGCTGCCCCCTTCTGGCCTGTCCCGTGCTCACCTGCACCTGCGGCCACTGCAGAGCAGACGTTCCCCCTGCTTTCGGCCTGGAGTCGTGGACATGGGTCTGCTGTGTGCTCGCTTTCTTTTATGAACAAGGCAGGGCAGATGGGTGAACAGACACCTGGGTGGTCAGTGAACTATAAATTAGCGGCTTTGGAAGGGTAAAATACGTAGAATTCTGCTGAAATTCTGTTTGTAGAAAAGCAGACGGCAGCGGCCTTGGCGTTTGCCTCCCAGCAGAGAGGCCAGGTGCTCAGGAAGCCTGGTGGGGGGTGGGGAGAGGCAGGGCAGGGTGGGGTGTGCAGGTGGCAGCAGGCTGGGAGTTGCCCCTTTACCCTCTGGGCATGTCCGTTGCCTTTTCCTTTTTAAAGCTCTGGTTTTTGAAGTGGCCTGCAGCCAGATACCCCATCGATAGGCCTTCCCATCTCCTGGCATTTCCTCAGTCCGTGGCTGGGTCTGTGCCCTCCAGTGACTGTGACCCAGGATGCCTTCCTCCTGGTGTCCGGCCCTCGGAGCAGTAGGGCAGCCATGGTCACCCGGTGAGGCCCGATGAGACATGCCACCATGCTGTCTCCACGCCTGGTGACCACGGAAGGCCTCGCACACCGCCCCCTCCCTGTGAGTGGCTCACCCTCAGTGGCCTTCCCACACCTCCTCTACGAGTTTGGTGCGGATATTGCTGAAGAAATGGAGGTTCTTCTCCTCCTCTCTGGAAACTCTGAGGTTCATCTTTTTTTTTTCTTTTTTTTGAGTTGGAGTCTCACTCTCGCCCAGACTGGAATGCAGTGGCCGCTCCCGGCCACCGCAGCCTCGACCTGCTGGGCTCCGGCGATCCTTCCTCCTCAGCCTTCCAAGCAGCTGGAACTACAGGCGCGCGCTACCACGCCTGACTAATTTTTTTTGATTTATTGTAGAGATGAGATCTCGCCTGCCCAGGCGAGTCTGAACCCGCGGGCTCAGGCAGTCCACTCACCTCAGCCTCCCAAAGGCGCGGGATGACAGGCTGAGCCACTGAGCCCAGCTAGAGGTTCATCTTTATATTTCATGCATTCATCCCTTCAGCATTGCTTACCTCCATTCTCCTGGAGTTCTGCGCATGGCACCGTTCCCGAGGGCTGTTTGGTCTGTCTGTGCCCTGTGCCTGTCATTGGTTCCCAGTGGAGGCTGTGGCTTCCTGCTCTGACGTGGGCGTGCCTCTCTCTGCACGTAACCTGCGCTAGACACACGTGCAGGTGGCGTGCGTCTCCCACGTGCAGGCCTTCCCCGTGTTCCTCTCGGACCTGGTGCGCCACCCCCTCCTTCCTCCCTACGTGTGAGCCTATGGTTCTCCCTGACTCTTCTTTGTGCTCCGATTGTGTCAACAAAAGAGGACATGGGAAGCCCCTGCAGGCTGTTGGGAGGACACGCAGCTAGGTTCACGTGTGGATTTCTGGCTCCCTTTTGGGAAAGGCACTAGGCCGAAGAAAACCTAATTTTTTACCACCGATGTGCAGGACTTTAGATTTTGGAGCTAGCAAGTCAGTGATGACACAGCTTGTAAAAGTTTCTTCCTTTGACTGAATGTTTGTGGTCTTTTTCTAGGATTTTCACTGGCTAACCCGCTCTAACCTGTAAGTGAAGACGCCATGGGTAGTCTTGAGTTTTCTGTTTCCTGCAAGATGAAATTTTATTTTCTGCAGTGAAATTACTGTAATGTTAAAATTATACAAAGAAAAAAATGTTAGCCCTTTGCCACTCCGATGTCCCCTCAGGGGATATAAAGAGATTGCTGGTGATTATACAGGACAAACTTATGCAAGTGCAAATTTTTCAAAAATGTATTTCCTTGAAGTTTTCCATCCAGAAACAATGAAAAACTTATGTCCCATCTGAAATCTGTCAAGCTTCTGATGGGTCAGTTGAGAAGTGGTTTTCAGGAATCACGAGTGCATCCTTCTATATTGTGTTCGAACAACAGACTGGACAGTAAATTACGTATTATCAGTGTGGGAGGAAGGACATGAGACTGCATCATCTGCTCAAATAGAGAAACACCAGGTGGAAGACGTCCAACAAATTACTAGTGAATGACATGTGTCAATGAACCTGCAGTGCACGTCGGTGACTGTTTCACACGTTACACAAATATAAGATACAAAATTTTGATTTTTTTTTGTCAAAAATAAGTAATGCAATGTCCAGGATTCCATTATAAGCCAACTATCATTACAATAAAATTATTGATTTCAATGCTGTGCTATTTAATATGAAGTGGTGTTTTTGTTGTTTTTTTTTTTTTTTTGAGTTGAAGTCTCACTCTGTCGCCCAGGCTGGAGTGCAGTGGCACGCTTACGGCCACCCCAGTGTTGACCTGCTGGGCTCTGGCGATCCTTCCGCTTCAGCCTTCCGAGTAGCAGGAACTACAGGCATGTGCTCCCATGCCCGGCTCATTTTGGATGTATTTTAGAGACAAGGTCTTGCCAAGTTGCCCTGGCTGGTCTCGAACCCACAGACTCAGGCAGTCCCCTCGCCTCGGCCTCCCAAACTGCTGGGATGACAGGCTGAGCCACCGAGCCCGGCCTGTATTTCACTACTTCATTAAAAAGTGCGGTCAAGCTGCCGGTAGGTGACCCATGTGATGTCTCCGAGTGCAAAGGGCTAAATGACATGCCCTTGTGAAGGAATCGAGGCAGGAAGAGTCGCGTCTTCCGCCCCGGAGCAGCCACTTCCGCACACAGGGGTGAGGGGCCGTGTGCAAGAACTGCGTTGCGGCCTCCCGCCCAAGCTACACGTCAGGATTCTCTGACTGCTCTAGTGTGGATGTCTGTCCCCCAAAATTCCATGTTGAAATTGGGTTTCCAGTGTGGAGGTGGGGCCCGGCGGGAGGTGCCTGGTCACAGGCGGGTCCCTCCTGGGTGGCTCCATCTGTCGGGGCAGCGCCTTCTCCCTCTGTTCGCTCTAGCGAGAGCTGGTTGGAAACCCGGCGCCTGCTCCTCCTGCTCTCACCACGGGACCTCCGCCCAGGCCAGCTCTCCTTCCCCTTTGCCCCAAGTGGAAACTCCGTGAGCCCCGTCCAGATGCCCAGCCGTGACCTTGCGGCCAGCAGAACTGCGAGCTAAATAAGCCTCTTTTCTTTGCAAATGACCCAGCCGCAGGCGTTCCTCCACAGGGCCCTGAACAGGCCAAGATTGGCCGTCTAACACCTTCTGCAGAGTTGTCTAGTGTGCAGACGTCTGTAAGTCAGAGCTCCTCCTACTTCATGTTGTATCTTTCCAGCACTTCCTGCCTTAATCTCCTGTCACAAGCGAGGACATGGGAGGTGAAGATTCACGGTGCAGTCTGACAATGCTTCATTCACACACCACACTACAATTCTAAGATCACAGCGGCCCGCAAGACATCACCGCAAGGTCCGGTGGTTACAGGTGTGTATCTCGGGATTCTTGGTCAGCGTTCCTTGATGGAGAGCGCGAGGTCCTCTAGGAAACAGCCGCTTGGACTGGCCCGCCGGGATCCACGTGTCCCACGGGGCAGCAGCATCAGGTGAATGCAGAGCGGTGATGTGGGCGGGACTTTTCAGTCTTCTGGGATTTGTTGCGTAAATAACTGGACATTCCACCCAACGCCTTCACATACAAACATGCTTATTTCGCTAACTCGTCCATAGGTTTGTCCCTTTCTTGGTGTAAATGTGTTTACCATGAGCACATCGACGCGAGGGAGTATTACAGCACTCTTACCTCGGCACCACACAATCCTTTCTTCACGGTTGTAAGCACCAAGCTAGGGTCGCCCCTGTTCAACACACCCATCTCCCCAGCTATGCAGCTGGGCTCTTTCCACACTCTGTGAGTCCCCCCACCCCGCAAGAACCGACTGAGCCAAAGAAGGCACGCCACGCCACGCCCGGGCTAAGAGTTGCAGGGTGTGCCGGGATTCGCAGCCTTGGTTGAGGCTCACCTCATGGAGACCAACAGAATCGGCCTCTGTAGGAAAAGAACGCTCCCAAGTAAGAAAAAGAAGTTCCGGTAGAAAGTGGGCAGAGGGTGTGAATGCCTCACTCACGGAAAAATACAAGCGGTCGATAGACGTGTGCGTGTCCACACACGCGAGTATGGCCATGCCACTGAATGCGGATGATGTGAGTATGCGGGTTCTGCTGAAGACCCTCTTTCTCATGCCCATCCAGAAACCGCCGTAGACGTGGCGGGGCCTGCCCTGGCACTGGTGGGAGCTGAAACCAGCGTGGGTCTGCGCGGTCGTTCTGGCATTGACGTGTGTTTGGAATGTCAGCGTGCTCATACCCTGTCCTTTTGTTTGTTTTAATCCACCCCTCTTCGTGCTTAAATGCCACACGACTTTTGACACAGTGGGCCTCTTTAGAGAATGTATCCTAAAGAAATAATAAAATTCTGGCTGGGCTCAGTGTCTGAGCCTGTCATCCCAGCATTTTGGGAGGCCGAGATGGGTGGATTGTCTGAGCCTGCGAGTTTGAGACCTGCCCAGGCAACTAGGCAAGACCTCATCTCTGTGATAAATCAAAAATTAGCCGGCCGCAGTAGCGCACACCTGTAGTTCTGGCTACTTGGAAGGCAGAAGGGTCACCGGAGCCCAGCAGGCCGACGCTGGGGTGGCCGTGAGTGTGCCACTGCACTCCAGCCTGGGAGACGGAGTGAGACTCCCACTCAAAAAACTAAATAAATAAAATAAAATTTTTTCAATGATAAATTTGCTCAAATGTTTGCATCAAAGGCCATTCATTCAGCATGGTTTTGTTTAGGAACAACCCCGAGGTTTGACGAGGACATGGGTTGCGTAAGTGTCGGTCTGTCGCCCTAAAATAAGGATGGGGTCACACAGCATCTGTTAATGGAGAACTCATCCCGATTCAACCCTGTGTGGAAGGGTCGGGCTGCAAAGTGCCGAGGCTGAGTGGGAAATGCCCCATGCCCGGCGCGCGCTTGGAAAAGAGACGTGCAGAGCCAGCCGCTGTGCGTGCGACTCAGGGAGCGGTTGGAGGTCATTTGTCTCCATTCTTTTCCTTTTACAGTTTTAAAAGATGTGCCTTTCATGGTCAGAAGCAGACATTATTCTAAGAATATTAGAAATAAAGAAGTTGGGCAGGCATGGTGGCTCAACCTGCCATCCCAGCACTTTGGAAGGCTGAGGCGAGAGGATTGCCTGAGCCTGCGGGTTCGAGACCAGCCTGGGCAACTTGGCCAGGCCTCGTCTCTGTAATAAATCACAAAAACTAGCTGGATGTGGTGGCGTGGGTCTGTAGTTCAGCTACTTGGAAGGCTGAGGCAGAAGGATCGCCAGAGCCCAGCAGGTGGAGACTGCGGTGGCCGTGAGCACTCCAGCCTGGGTGACAAGAATGAGACTGCAACTCAAAAAAAAAATACAAGAAAGAAAGAAATAGAAAAGTCTCAGGGCCGCCGTGTCCTTTCCCTGCAGTTTTATGTGATGGGAGCGTGGCGCTTAGTACCAGAATTCCGCTTCTGGGCACCCCCCTCATCAGACTGGTCTGCTCTGGCAAGTTTGGGCACCCACGACCCCACTGGGCGGCAACACCAGCTGTAGGTGTGCACCCAGGAGGCCCCGTGACGAGGCCCTTGACGGACCCTGGAAGCAGCCGTCCAGAAGGCGAGTCTCCTCTCCCTTCAGTAGACAGGAGAGAGCCCACGCTGCCTGGGGAGGAGACTGTGGCAAGGAGCCTTCGGCTGGGAAGCCCCTGCAGCCCATCGCTGCCACCTCTGCCCAGGACATGCCTCTGGCAGGCGCACGCAATACGAGGTTTTGCCGTAAGGTGGTGTGGCAAGCTTGGTTAGAGTCTGTGAATTGGACCATACACCTGTGTTCCTGAACAGGAGATACGCTTTGGGGAACACACCTTTTACTCATGATCTCTCAAGAGGAAGAGGGATTGACTGGTGATTGCACTGGCCAGCCGCGGTCAGTCTGAATGCTTAAAGGCTGAGTAGGCCTGGAGCACTTTCGTTGACAGTCACTTGCTTATTTATTTTTTTGAGTCGGAGTCTCACTCCATCGCCCAGGCTGGAGGGCAGTGGCACACTCATGGCCACCACAGCCTTGACCTGCTGGGTCTGGGCAAGCCTTCCGCCTCAGCCTTCCAAGTAGCTGGAACTACAGGCACATACTGCCATGCCTGATTAATTTTCTTATTTATTGTAGAGACGAGATCTCGCCAAGGTGCCCAGGCTGGTCTCAAACCCCTGGTCTCAGGCAATCCTCTCGCCCCGGCCTCCCAAACTGCTGGGATTAAAGGCTTGAGCCACTGCACCTGGCCCATTTATTTTTTTATTTTATTTTATTTTATTTTTCTGAGTCGGAGTCTCACTCTGTCACCCAGGCTAGAGAGCAGTGGCACACTCATGGCCACCCCAGCATCGACCTGCTGGGCTCCAGTCATCCTTCCACCTCAGCCTTCCAAGTAGCCGGAACTACGGGCACGCATGACCACGCCCGGCTAATTTTTTGATTTACTGTAGAGATGAGGTCTCGCCATGTTGCCCAGGCTGGTCTCGAACCCATAGGCTCAGGCAATCCTCTCGCCTCGGCCTCCCAAAGTACTGGGAGGACAGACTTGAGCCACCGTGCCCAGCCTATTTTTATTTATTTACTTACTTAAGTCAGAGTCTCACTCCATCACCCAGGCTGGAGAGCAGTGGCACACTCACGGCCACCACAGCCTTGACCTGCTGGGCTTGGGCAATCCTTCTGCCTCAGCCTCCCAAGAAGCTGCAACTACAGGCACACATCACCACGCCTGGCCTCACTGCTTATTTTGTAAAGACGATCTTGAAATGAGTCCTCCCATAGGAGCTTTTTGGGGGGAGAGCTAGCATAAGATATTGGATCAGCCCTCTAACAGGAATCTGCTGGTGGATAGTCAGAACTTGCCTTGATAAACGCCCTGTGCATCCCCTTGTCTGATCATTAACACTGTCATGTGATCCTAGTACGTGCACCCAGGTGCCTCGTGGCCACGGAACTTGGACAAATGATGGTGTTTTTTAAATTTAGGAACACTCAGGAGTCCAGGGTTGGGGTCAGCGGGAAGCGATTTTCAGATCAGTTTCTCTACTCATGTTCTTCCCAAATCCTTCCGGCTTCATGGGGTTCTTGGGGATTCAGACACCATCAGAGGCTCGCAGCCCAAGGCCTGGCCTGGACGGGCACTGCATGTCGCCACCGCGTGTCAGGAAGGCGAGACTCGGGTCTGAGGAGTCCAGCAGGACTTCCTGCTCAACCCTGGCGTCAAGTAAGGTTGTGGCTTCTCTCTCCTCACGTGAGTGGGTCTTACTTCCCCAAGCCAGTCAGACATTCCCTGGAAAACAGGTTGTCTCTCTGCTTCCTTCCACAGCCGCCATGCTCTGCAGGCCTCGCTGAATAACGGCCAGATGGGAACGTGCCGGTTCGAATCAGCCCCAGGGGGCCGTCTGCGGGGGCCTCACACCGCTGCGAGGCGGCATCTCAGCCTGCTCTGTGGAGTGGGTGTGCTGCCCACAGGCAAAAAGTCTCATGTGTTCGAGAGAATAACCGGACTTTTGAAGACCGAAGGAAAAAAACGTGAAAATAGTATTGAACCCCAAAATACGTTTGTCCCTTTTTGCCAGGACAGAGCTCCGCCGTGGGACGCTGCGCCCGTGGAGACGTGTGGGACCCGGCGGCCACCCAAAGACTGAGCGAAGCCGCAGGAGGCGGGCGAGAGACACACATGACTCCGGCGACTGCGCCAGGGTCGGGCACGACCACGCTCGGAGAGTTGGGAGCTGCGTCCAGGTGGGAGCCGTGACTGGGAAGCCCGTGAAACCACTGGCCGCTTGCGGTGGAGAGCGGGTCCCCGGCTGCAGTGCGGCCTGCTGGTATCTCCCGGTGGCATCGGCCGCTGTCTGAGCACGGCGGTGCGGAAAGGAGGGGGTGGCCCATGCATGCAGCCCCGGAAGGGAGAGACGTGCTGGCTCCCAAGGATGCCCACACCCCGGCCCCCACCGCGTTCTCCCATGCCTCCCTCCCCTCCAAGGCCATCCCTTCCAAAGAAGGGCTGCCCGGCCCGTGGCGCCCCGGCACGTCCACGCTGCATGGGGCCCCGTCCCTGAGTTGCCGAGGAAGGCACATGTGGAAACGCCTGGGTCTTGAAGGACCTGCTGGGAGTTCTGGCCCGGGCAGGGGGCGTGGGCAGCGAGGACACGGTGGCTCCGGTTTCCCTTCTCACACCCTGGGCCCTGGAGCCTGCACGGGGAGCGTCCAGCCTACAGCCCGTGGGGCTCTCCCACGTGTGTCCGGCCCACACGGTCCCCAGCTTGCCCCCCGCGTGGTTGGCTGTGATCCTGCTCTGTGCGCCTGCCCCTGGTGGCCATGGCCGGAATCTGTCCTCCCAGGCTCGGCTCAGCAGGCCTCTGTCCCAGGGAGGGAGGGAGGCCGTG
>NW_007062215.1:290906-303195 GCF_000164805.1 Carlito syrichta
CCGCTCCCTGGGGAGTCCCTACCCACGAGGCACAGGCAGCCCAGGAGGCGGACGCTCTCCGTCCGCGAGGCGGTGACCCAGGAGGGTGCACATCACCGAAGCCACGCGGCCACTCTGCACAAGGCTGCGGGTGGGTGGGCAAGCTGCCCAGGGCCAGAAGCCCCTGACGCCGGGTGTGGACGAGCCCCAGCGCTCCGGGCAGCGCAGGGCTGGGCGAGGCCCCGAGACCACCGCGACTCGCTTCCCCCTGGCAGAATGGGGCCCACATCCAAACTGGACAGGGACTGCCTGAGTCCCTCTTCCACTCTCGGGCGCTGTGCACCCACCACGGCCGCCCCAGCAGGGTTCCCCTCGGCTCCTCCCCACCCGGCTGCTCCCCATCCCACTCCCACCCCAGCTCCCCTTCTTCGGAACGTTCGTGGGTCTTTTCACCTGACGGCTCTTGATAAACCCACCCTGGCGCTTTGCTCGGAGAGTCATTTCTCACTGTCCCCGGAAGGGTCTCAGGCAGACAGAGGAAGAGGGCAGTGTGCAGAGGCCTTGACCGTGGTCACTCGGGGGAGGAGGGGCCAGGCAGGGAGGCAGGTGCAGGACTGGCTCGTCCGAACAGTGTCCTGGGCTCCGGGGTGGTGCAGGGCTGGCCGTCGCACACTGGCTGTGGCCCGGGTGGCTAGGGCCGGGGGGGAGGCCCAGCAAAGGAGGAGGCCCCGTGAAGGTGGAAGGGACAGGACTTGGAAGCCGCTGTGTAGGACACAGTTGTCCGCCAGAGCTTCCTCCAAAAGCCACGACACAGAGTGACGTCCAGGAGCAAACGTCACTAAAAACAGGGTAGGGCCGGCCAGGGTGATAAACACTTTAAAGCCCCCTGGATAGCCGGGCTTGGCGGCTCAGCCTGTAATCCCGCGCCTTGGGGAGGTTGAGGTGAGTGGATTGCCTGAGCCTGCGGGTTCGAGACCCGCCTGGGCAACTTGGCGAGACCTCCTCTCTACAATAAATCAAAAGTCAGCCGGGCGTGGTAGTGCACGCCTGTAGTTCCAGCTTCTTGGAAGGCTGAGGCGTAAGGATTGGCAGAGCCCAGCAGGTCGAGGCTGCGGTGGCCGGAGCGGCCACTGCACTCCAGTCTGGGCGACTGAGTGAGACTCCGACTCAAAACAAACAAACAAACAAACAAAAAGCCCCCTGGAGGGCAGAACCTTCCTCCATAGATTGAAAGCTGCCTTTCAATGCTTTCAATGCTAAATGTACTGACCTCCAGGGCCTTGCGGACCCCAGAGGGACGTCAGGGAGCTCCCAGCACAGGACACAACTCACCTGCTGGGCCCTGCCACTCGGAGAGGACAAACTCCTTGCCACTCAACTCTGGGTTCTAACCCTGCCGCCTTTTTCACTGGGCCTCCCTCTTATGGAGCACATAGACCAACCCTGTGCTGGGAGCTGGCCCGTGCCAGGCGGTCCCTCAGGGTCCACAAGGCCCGGCAGGGGGTTGTGTCCCGTGCCAGGAGCTCACTGACCCTCACTGGGCTGTCCCTCTGGGGTCCAAAGGCCCTGGTGTCAAAGCATCAGAAACAGAAAAGAAAAATGCGCCGTCAGTACAGAGGGCATTGGTGAATGTTTGCTAAGTATTCACGTAAGTGCTCAGTGAACACTTGAGGCAAGGATCTCAACATCCCAATTCTTTCCATTGGAGAAGGCAGCTTTCAATCTATGGAGGAAGGTTCTGCCCTCCAGGGGGCTTTAAAGGGTTTATCACCCTGGCTGGCCCCACCCTATTTTTAGTTACGTTTGCTCCTAGATGTCTGTGTCATCTGTCTTGGCTTTTGTGGATAAGCTCTTGGGACCACTGTGTCTTCCCTTGGCTGTTGGCACGTCCCATCACCTCCCCCTTGAGCCCCCCTCCCCCCACCCCACCACCTCAGGCTCTCCTGCCTCTCCTGTCACCCCTGCCTCTGGGTCCTCTGGGGCTTCTTGCTTCCCCTTCAGGCTGGCTCCGCAGCGAAAGCCAGGGACACTTGTCCCACCCTACCCTGCTTCTGTCTTCAGATCCAGGTCCCTGCGTGGCCCGGGAACTCCACGCGCTCCGCCCGTGACTGCCTGGACCCGGTCTCCTTCACCCTCTCTCTCGCTGACTCTTCTCCGCCCCAGGGCCTCTTCTTTGCGTCTCCTGGAACACGCCAAGCTGGGACCTCTTCACCTGATGTTCCTTGGCCCTAGAATGTTTTCCTCCCGTGTGTCTGCGTGACGCGTGTTCTCACGTTTCTGCTCAGATGCCAGCTCCTCGGGGGGGCCCTCCCTGATTAACCCTCTCTCCATTATCCTGCATTACACCGAACACAGCTGGACCCCTCGACAAGCTGCTGTCTCTCGAGGCCCCAGGATGTGGGTTCCCAAGGGCAAGGCATGCTGGCCATCCCGTTCATGCCGAATGCCCAACTTCTAGAGCGCGGCTTTGGTCCAGCTGGAACCTGGGGCAGACGCTGCGTGAATGAGTGCCGAGTGGATGAACCCTCTGCCTCTCGCTTGCCTTTCTGGATCTTTGCTTTGCTTGCTTCTTTTTTTTTTGAGTTGGAGTCTCACTCTGGCCACCGCAGCCTCGCCCTGCTGGGCTCCGGCGATCCTTCCGCCTCAGCCTTCCAAGTAGCCGGAACTACAGGCGTGCGCTCCCACGCCCGGCTCATTTTTGATTTATTGTAGAGACGAGGTCTTGCCAAGATGCCCAGGTGGGTCTCAAACCTGCGGGCTCAGGCCATCCATTCGCCTCGGCCTCCCGAAGTGCTGGGATGACAGGCTGAGCCACTGAGCCCGGCCTGATCTTTGCTTTTCTAACTTCTCGCGTTCATCCTTGTCCATCTGCTTCCCGAGGACACCCCTGTTTTGGAAGCATCAGAGTTATATTCGGTGACTCTTTGTATGAGGAAATATAGTTCCAGATAATTGTATGGACATTCTTCTCTCTCCAGAGCTCAGAAAAATCCCCTGTTCCTCAAGTTCCTGGTGGTGCCTGTAGACCGTGGCCTTGGACGCAGCTGTGGCTGGGTATTTGCAAAGCACGTGAAGGCCTGAAGGGGCGGGCTGTGTCCAGACGTGCCCAGGGCTCAGGTGTGTGACTAGGTCCACGCAGCCTGCGGGACGGGGAGCCCCTCCTGTCTCAGAAGTCACGGGGCCTCCCGGGCGTGGTGGTGCCCGTGTCTTCCCATCTCTCCAGCAGCAACTTCCCAACGGCCTGGCTCCCCGGGTCGGCCACGGGGAGTGCTCCCAGCAGCGCCTGACGTGTGCGGATTGGCCAAGCGCTCTCCTCCCACAGGGCAGGAGGCACAGAGGCACGGGGACACAGCCGGCCCTCCCGCCCTGGGCCTCGAAGTCCTGGTCAGCATTCCTGTTCTGGGGTCTTGCCAAACACGGCCATGGGCGGGACCCCACCTCTGACTGGACAGGGACCACATCCACTCTCCGACAGCGACCCTGGGCCGAAACAAGTGGTGGGGGGAGGGGGCCTTCCGCCCCAGACACGGGTCTCCTCGTGGACGAGAGGGACCAGCTCGCCAGCAGGCATGGTGGGGGACGGGGCGGGAGGGGCTTGACTGGGGGAGGTGACGGGGTGGGAGTGGGTTCGAGTCAGGGCAGGTCATGAGGTGATGGTCTGCGCCTGTGTGGTCATTTTATTTCAGGGACACAGGGAGACACCTGTTGCCACCCGCGCGTGGTGAGTGGCGGCTGAGCCAGGGGCCTGGCTCCTGGAGGAGCCTGCAGTGAGTCCTGGGCGTGTGGTGCGCCCAGCCTCCCACCCGCAGGGCGAGGCAGGTGGGGCTGCCCCTCGGGGCTCTGCATCCGCCCTGGCCGTGAGTCCTGGGGGCTCCTGGGATGAGGCCATCAGGAGTTGGGCTTGCCGGCCGGAGGGGGCTTCCTCCTGCGGGCCAGGGGCCTCTCTGAGGTGCTGGCCTCTCACCACCTGCCTCTCGGCTGAGAACGTGGTTCCCGTCCTCGGAGCTGGGTGGCTCTTGGTGGCTTCTGGCTTGGCTGTCATTTGCTTTTCTAACTTCTCTCCCTTATCCTTGTCCATCTGCTTCCCAAGGACATCCCTGTTTTGGAAACATCAGAGTTATATTCGGTGATTCTTTGTATGAGGAAATATGGTTCCAGATAATCGGACGGGATGGGCATTCTTATCTCTCTAGAGCTCAAAAAACCCCCTGTTCCTCCAGTTCCTGGGGGGATGGTGATGAGGGGCGGTCAGGTTCAGGCGTGCTGTCCTCGCTGCAACCTGCCAGGCAAGGATCTGGCCTCATGCCGTCGTCCTCGAAGCACCACACCAGCCTCAGTCTTCTCATCTGTA
This sequence comes from Carlito syrichta, assembly GCF_000164805.1. Lineage (NCBI taxonomy): Eukaryota > Metazoa > Chordata > Mammalia > Primates > Tarsiidae > Carlito > Carlito syrichta. The sequence continues at coordinate 295,237 of NW_007062215.1, forward strand.
AATGAGAATTACAATTCTGTTTTTACTTTGTGCGGAGCCGGGATCTTGCCATGTTGCCCGGGCTAGTCTTGAAGGCCCAAGCTCAAGCAATCCTCTTGCCTCGGCCTCCAAAAGCTCTGGGATTATAGACATGAGCCACCATGCCCAGCCCGGAATTACAATCCTAGACCTGCTGCCTCACAGTCTCAAATGGAAAATATGATAAAAGGCATTTCACAAAAATAAAGCCCTGCATAATAATTATTTATCTGTCACACCAGTAGCATTTGTTTGGTGTGAAAAACAGATAAGAACAAAGGGGAGAGCTAGATGATAAGCATGACACGCAGATGGGTTTGAGGACCCAACACGTTTCTTTCCCTCGGGACTCCCTGCGGCTTTGATGTGCTAATATGCATCCCACGTTTCCACGAGTGATGTGACATCGGCGGTTCCCAACGTCGGCAGATGCGTCCACCCCTTATTTTTTTCACTTCAGAGTGGTTGGGTCCATGTGAGGCTTTGCTTCCTAAGCAGATCGCGTGCAGGCGGGGCTTGGGCCTCCAGGAGCCCTCTCTCCCCAATAGGGGCCTGGTACCCAGCGGGGTCGGGTGCCCCTTGTCCCCCCGCCCCCAGCAGTGCCCCGCATCTATCATTCTCGCATGCCCAATATTCAGGGTCTGCCTATGCGAGAGAATGTGCAGAATCCAGTTCTGCGTCTCTGCTGGGTTCCTGGATCCACAGACCCCGGGGCATCATTGTTGCCGCGGAGGCCATGCTGCCAGTCTTCTGCACGGCCCGTCGGGTGTATATGCCGCGGTGTCTACCCAGGCCACTGTTGGCGGGCGTCGGTGTGGCTCGTGTCTTTGCTGTTGTGAGTGGTGCCGCAGCACACATGGCACGAGGCGTCCTTCTGGTAGAGCCACCCACAGTCCCCTGCGTCATCTCTCCAGGAGAGAGATGGTCGATCACTTGGACGCTCCGCCTTCAGCCCTGCCTCTGCTTTTCAGAGTCTCTTGGAACGTGCGCAGCCCCCAGCACAGCACACGAACCACGGTTCAAGTGAGACGACCGTCACTGGTGTCCTGACTGCCCTCCGGAGGGCTCCCTGCCAGCCCAGAGCAGGTCTCTGCCCTGCAAGTGAGCGCACCAGGCTCCTCGCCTGAGACTCCCTGCAGCTCGGGGCTGGACGGTCTGCACATGAGCCCCTCTGCTCTGGAAGCTGCCACCCCTGCACCGAGGCCCCCCAGCTCTGTCTCTGATTGAAGCGGGGAGGGGGCCTATGGGCGGCCCAGTCCTGCCAGCCCTTGCTCCGCGTGGCCTCGGCCTCTGTGTCATTGGATCGCCATTCACATTGGGCCAGGACGCCAGGCCCGGCTCTGTTTCCCACAGGACCGATCAATGACCGTCGGCTCTTCCGACTCCCCCGTGAAGGACTTGGACCTCAGCCGGGCAGGACTGGCACCTTTCCCCTCACCCCTAAGGCTGCTGGGATTCAACTTTATAAAGCCAAAAGCAAAAATATTTTATTCAAATTAAAAACTGAATCATGCTCGTAGTAAAAATTTAAAGCAAGATTAACATGTACAGGGTTGAAAGGGAGGTCTCCCCTCAGCTCCCTCACCCGTGGGCTGTGAGGGGTCTGTCCTGCTAGAGCTCGCTTTTGCACATACACGCAGCGGCAAACAGACCTGCTGCGTGTGAGACGTTTGGTCAGAGGTGCTGCCACCCTCCCCCTCACTCAGCAGCATACCCTGATGCCTGCCATGTTGGGGCATCCATGTGGAATCTCTCTTACTTTACAAACTCAGATTGATGGAGGGAGAAGTTGCGTACAGTAAAAGATACCCTGTTTAAGGCAGTTTGACGAGTTTCAGCTAAGCCGCATTTTGGCTTGTTTTGCCGATGGGAGCCACGCCCATCAAGATGCAGGACACTCTTGTCACCCCCCCATGCTCCCTGGGCTCTGTCTCCCCCCATCACCTCCAAGGCTCCCTCTCCTGTCTCCTCCTGTCACTCCCAACGCTCCCTCTGCCCTGTCTCCCCGAATCGCCTCCAAGGCGCCCTCGGGTCTGTCTCCCCCCACCCCACCCCCAATGCGCCCTCAGACCCTGTCCCTCTAGCCGCTCCGACTGCAGCCCCTGGTGTTGCCTCTTCCGGAATGCCGTGTGAATGGAACTATACGGTATGTAGGCGGTGGTCTGGCACCCGTCACTTGGCATAATGCGCTTAAGAGTCTCCCCTGTCTGGGGCTACTCCAGCTTGGGCAGCTTTGGATGGCACGCACACACACACGTTGTTTATCCGTTAGCCAGTTGCTGGCCCTTAGGGTTGGTTCTCGTGTTCGCTCTTAGGAACAAAGGAGTTATGAACATACATATCTTTGTGGCAGCATACACGTCATTGCTTTCAGATAAATTCTGAAGAGTAAAACTGTTGGATTGTATCGTGAGTGCACATTTAACCTCCAAAGAGACTGACAGACCCTCTTCCAAAATGGCTGCACCCCTTTGCATTCCCATCCACAGTGCATGAGAGTTCTAGTTGCTCCACATCCTCGTCAGCACTTGGCGTTGTCAGTCTTTAATTTTAGCCATTCTTGTAGGTGTATAGTAGACTCTCATTGCAGTTTTAATTTGCATTTTCCTAGTGACTAAAGATGTTCAGGGTCTTTCCAAATGCTTACTTGCCACTGGTGTATCTCCTTTGGTGAAATATCTGTTCACAATTTGAGTCCATTTATTTTAATTGAATTGTGTATCTTATTACCATTATTGAGCTGTGAAAGTTCTTTATATATGCTGGATGTAAATTCCTTATCACATTCGTGTATAACAAATATCTTCTCTAGTTTTTGGCTTGCCTTTCCAACTTAGTATTTTATTTTAAAGAACAGAAGTTTTGAAAGTGTCACGAAGTTCAATGTAACATGCCTGAGTCTAAGATCTGCACTCTTTGCATCCCGTTTAAGAAAGCTCTGCCTAGCTGGGCTCAGTGGCTCAGCCTGTAATCCCACACCTTTGGAAGAGGCTGAGGTGAGTGGATTGCCTGAACCTGCGGGTTCGAGACCCGCCTGGGCAGTGAGACCTCATCTCTACAACAAATTAAAAAAAAATCAGCCGGGCGTGGTAGTGCATGCCTGTAATTCCGGCTACTGGGAAGGCTGAGGCGGAAGGATCGCCGGAGCCCAGCAGGTCGAGGCTGCGGTGGCTGGGAGTGGCCACTGCATTCCAGTCTGGGCGATCGAGTGAGACTCCAACTCAAAAAAAAAAAAAAGAAATCTCTGCCTAACCAAGGGAAACTAAGATTGTCTCCTGTTTTCCTCTAGAAGCTTAGTCGTTTTCGCGCTCACGCTCAGGTCTCTGGTCTACTAGGATGACATTTGCCAGGACTAAGCCGCGTTTTGGCTTGTATTGCAGATGAGAGTCCAGCTTCCCAGCACCACTTGCTGCCTCACCCTCCTTGATTGCCACAGGCAGGTGGTGCACGGACGTCCATGGTTGCTCTTCCCGTGTCGCGTTCGTGGACCGTGAGGCGGTTTCCAGCGGAGGCAGGAGGGCCCCATCCTGCACCCAGGCCGCCAGGCGGCCATTTCTGCAGCGCTTCTGGGTCAAGGGCATGCATCTTTTGGGCCGATGGGCCGACAGGCCACCCTCCAGCACTCACCCCTCCTGCGGGATCTGCCAGCCTCTGGCTCTGATTGGCTTTATTGGTGTGAGGCTTTCTCAAATCTCAAGTAATTTCCTTCTGGGCAAATCTAATAGCCTGCGTTATTAGATTCTGAAAGAGGCAGAGCCTTGCGGGAGGGCTTGGAGAAACACGGCCCTCTCTGCCTCGGCCAAGGAGAGTGACCTCATAGGAAGGAGACTCATCCAATGTGCAGCACCTGGGGAGAAGGGCGCCTGTTCAGCTCGGCTCTGTCAGGAAGTATTGGGGCTCAGAGAGCGCTCTGTGCGGGGCCTCCCCGAGGGTGGAGGCCCCTGCAGTCCCAGCGTCAGCAGCAGCTGGCTCTGGGGTCACGTGTGCACACTGAGCCCGCCGCATGCAGGTCCCGCTTCTGGTGGCCGAACCTCCGCCCTGCCTCCCACCAGTCACCAAACCTCTGGACCAGGCCCGTGGCCAGCTGTGCTGCAGAGGTGGTGGGCTGCAGGACGCAGGGCACGGTGTGGCTGCAGGTGGCACGTACCACTTCTCGTGTCCCTCTCTTCTCGTCCCACCCAGGGGTGTGACTCGATCAAACTGGCTGACATTGTTGGGGATCGCTTAGGTGACAAGGACGGCTCTGGGGGCCCCAGGACACGCAGAGGGTCCTGCGTGGAAGGGTCCCTGTCTTCAGGGGTGTCAGCACAGTTACACAGCAACACGAGGCGGGGCGGGTGCGGCTCGGAAACATCCCACCAGGGCCAGGGTCAAGGGCATGGCCGTGGCGGGCCTGAGTGCTGAGAGGAGGGAGAAAGCACGCCGGCTGCGCTGGGTGGTGAGAGTCGGGACCTGGCCCCAGGTGGTGAGAGTCGGGACCTGGCCCCTGACTTGGGAGGGGCCGCCCCAGGTGGACTGTACTCACCCAGGCCCTCAGAAGCCCTGCCGGGGTGGCCGGCCCCAGGGGTCCGCGGAAGCCAGCCCCGAGTGCCCGGGTGGGTGTGGCCGAGTCACCTCCTTCTGGCCAACACCTGGGGACTCGCTGGGACCCGTGGAATACTTCAGCTAGGTGGGCCCCCCGAGCTGCCCTGCACGGTCTGAGTGTAGTTCAAGCAGTCTTCCTGCTTCAGACGCTTGTCTCGCCACTCCGTATGGGCTAGCTGCAGCTGCATGACAACGCGGCCTCCGACGTGGCGGCTTCAAACAGGAGCCATCTTATTTGCTCACGATGCCATCCTCCGGGCTGGACAGCCCTTTGAGGGTCTCAGCTTTGAGGCGTCACTGTTGTGGCTGCCGTCACCCGAGACCTGGACAGGGTTACACGCTCCAAAATGCCCTCGCTTGAGCGGTCACCACCGTGGGGGCGCCTTCGTGACCTCTCCCACAGTCAGGCGTTTCCCGAGGCGGCTGGTTTTTTGAGAAAAGGCAGAGGCGGAAGCTGCCAGCCTATCAAGGCCCGGGCCTGGAAAAGGCACCTGTCCTTTTGGCCGCATTCCATCAGTCACAGCGAGTCACAGCCCAGCCCAGATCCAGGGGAGACAGATGCCTCCTCTGGACAGAAGGGTGGCTCCCATGCGTGGGGTGGGTCAGGGTGGCCCCGGGCTCATGTGTGCTGTCTCCACGTACACATTCTCACTCACGGGGCAGCCATCTCCCCTCGCCTCAGCTAGCCTTTCCAACAGACCACAAAGGCAACGTCGCCTCCATTTTCTGGATGAGAAGACAGACCCAGCGAGGTCTCGCAGTTTGTCCCCTGCCGCTCCACCGAGAGTCAAGCCTGGTCTGTCTCGAGCCATCGAGCCATCGAGCCTTGCCTCCACTGGGTCCTGACGGACACCACCTCCTCGCATGAGGACGAGGCTCTTCCCCGGGGAACCCCCCAGCCCCAGGACCCAGCAACTACCACCCTGCTCCAAAACAACCCCGTGAGGCCCTGCTTGAATGATCCTGGTCATCTAGCCATCTCTAGAACGGGCCTTGTGAACGCACAACACAAGGGATTAAGGGCGCAGTCATTTCTAGTTGAAGGACTTTGTCTGGCAGAGATCAAGTCAACGCTGCTGGTTTTCCAAACACAGTTTGGCGCCTCATGGCTCCCATGTCCCTCCATCTACTGATTGCGTTTTTTTGTTTGCACTGAAAGGGCAGCTTCCAGCGAGAGGATCGCTTTCCACCGCCTCCTTTCGGCTGGCCCTGGAGGGCTCCATCCTCGGGCTCTGCACCAGACAGGAGCTGACTCTGCAGGTCCCTTGGATGGTGAGGGATGGGACAGTTCCAGACGCTGGGGTGAGGGGTGGGAGGAAGGGGGTGAGCACAGCCGCCTTCTGGCCGCCTCCTCGCAGCCGTCACCTCCTCTCCAAAAGGAAGACAGACGTCTTCCTTCCATGTGGGCATCTGATAGGTCGAGATAAATATAGCCAGAGCGGAGAAGGGTTAATGGGAAATGGCTGGCATTCCTTCTTGGTGAAGGCCTGGGGGACAGGGCGGGGAGGACGCAGGAGGGAGGGAGCGAGGGAGCCGGGCGGGAGAGGCAGACGCGAGAGGAGAGTGCCGGAGCCGCAGCCTCCGCGGGCCTGGCCAGCGGCCAGCATGATGGTCCTGGCGCCCGTGGCTGCGGGGGTTTACCTGCAGCTCTTCCTGCGCGCCGTGGCGTCCCAGCCGCCCCTCGGCGGCGGCAGCACCACCGTCCCCATCCCGGCAGGTAAGCGGTGACACAGCCTTCTGTCGGGGCAGGAGAGAAAGCACGGCCGTGCCTGGCCTTCTGGGGTCCTTGCCTCTGTCCTCTTGGCGGAAGGCTGGCAGGGGACCACCCACGGCCACCTGTCCCAGCGGCCCGACCTGCGCCGCACCCAAGGGCCTTGGGGAAGGGTGCTGCCCTGGCTCCAGGCTCTGTCCCGGCTGGACGCCGCCGGGGCTTCCAGGAAACAGCTGCGCAAGTGGCAGGGGGAGAGCCCAGGGGTTGCTGCAGAGCCTCTGACCTCTTCCAAGGAGGCTTGGCTCACAGGATGTCACAGAGGACGTGGGCCGCTCTCCAAGCCTGGGCTGTGCCCCTGCCAGGACAGTCCCTTACGTCTCCTGGGTCCTCCGGGAGGCCATGCCTGCTGCAACCTCGGGACGGCCACCTGCAGCTCCCTGCCCTGCCTGCCTTTCCTCCTGGGTGACGCGACTGGGGGACCTTGGTATCCCCGCGGGCTGGAGTCCTTGCGGGGCCTGGAGCTGGTGTGTGACAGGCATGACCGGCCAGGAAGGGGCCTTGGCCACCTGCCCTCCTGAGGGTACAGGCTGCTGCCCTTGTCCTCTCTCACCCCAAGAGTGGGGAAGTATCGGGTTACGGTGGCCTATTAAAACCTTTCCCAGGAAACTCAAGTGTTTCCGGAGGGCCTAGGAGGCGGCAGACCCCTCCCAGGCTCCCTGCAGGCCCACGGGGCCCCACTGTCCCCAGGGAGCCTGGCCATCCCAGCTCGGGCAGTGCCAGCCCAGCCCGCCCATGCATCTCATAAACACCTTGGTTGGGACAGGAGTTCACGTCGCCGCCCTTGCTGGCATCGCAGCCCAGAAGCACCAGGGCCTGGGGAGGGCACGTCGGCGCCCAGCTCACAGCTGCCCATTCATAAAGACAGCTCAGGCCCGAGCCGTGTGTGCCTGAGCGTGTGCCCCCGAGCCAGCTGTGGACTGACCGTGCCTGTGGGGCGTGGAGCGTGCTGGGGGCGGGTGGGCAGGAAGGGTCGTTGTGGCCCCCCGGCGAGTCCCAACACGCCACAGGCTGAGTGAGCGGGCGGGACTGCTTCTGGGGTGAGCGGGTCACAGATGCCCTGAGAGTCTGCAGAGGGCTGAGCACCTCAGGACCCCGGCTTTCTGCTCCCCGCCCTGCCTCTGACGGGCTGACTTCCGGGAGAGGGTTGGCGCCACACTACTTGCGAGGTGCAGGCAGGGCCGCGCCTCCTCGTGGCTGTCACGGCTTCCCCGGGGTCCGAACGGTGCATGGCATGCAATAAGTACTCAGTAAATGAGTGGCAAGTGGATGAATGAAACCTCTTCTCGTCTGCAGGGGGGCTTGTGGTCACTGTGGATTTTCAAGAGGGAGCCACAGCGGTAGGGAGTCTGAAAGCGGGAGAGAAGGGAGCTCTGCCCCAGGGAAGCCTGGCGCAGTGTAGACATCGCCAGGTGAGGTTTCTGCGGTGTGTCCTGATGCAGAGTAGGCATCTCCCAGGTGAGGTTTCTGCAGTGTCCTGGTGTAGTGTAGACATCACCAGGTGGTTTCTGCAGTGTGTCCTGGCAGTGTAGACATCTCCAGGTGGGGTTTCTGCGGCGGGTACCAGTCAGGGCAGTGGCGGGTGAACA
>NW_007062215.1:303811-306356 GCF_000164805.1 Carlito syrichta
CGTCTAGCACCAACGGCCGGGCCGTGTCACCCTCATCCAGGGACCGCGGCTTCGTGGTGGCGCCCTCAGAACCAACTCGGGCTGCGCCACAGAAGCCCTCCGTGCCACAGTCGACTCTCTTCCTTCGGAGCGATTTTCCCACGGCTCGGTGTGAAATACTCAAGGTCTGCCGCTGGCAGCATCTTATCCTCAGAAGACCAGCCGCGCAAGCCCTCGGGAGGAGGTTTCCGTTCTGCCCGCCGTGCCTCAGTGAGCGCTGACTGCATGCCCGGCGCTGAGGTCCACGCTCGGGGGCACAGGGACGAGCAGGCGGGTCTCTGCTGGGGCCCTCAGGTGCCTGCCTGTGAACACTGGCTGTAGGGGCGGTGCTGAGGAGGTGCCCACAGCCCCCCGCCCAGCCCGCCTTCTCCTCAGGACGGCACCCTGTGGCAGGCTCTTGGGACTGGGCGGGCCCGGAGGAGAGCCGGGCTGGGAGCAGAAAGCGTCGCGGTGGCCAGGATGGGGCGCAGAAACCCCTGCACGGCTGCGCACGCGTGTGGCTCGGGTCCTGACACCCAGCCCGCTCCCCGGCTCTGGACGCTGTCCCGGCCAGCGTGGATGGCAGGTGTCTCGGCGGATTAGGTGTGGCTCACTGGCCCGGAGAGGGCGGAGTCGCAGCTCAAAATAGACACGAGGACAACAACAACAGACAGCTGGCGGGACGCAGATGAGGTGGGGACGAGGAGCCAGGCCGGTCCTGGAGGGGGACGGTGGATGGGGCGCTCCCTCCGTTCCGGCGGTGACCCCAGGGCATCCTGACAGCACGGTCGCTGGCGCAGGATGGCGAGCGGTGGCCGGACACCAGCCTGTGCGCACTTGCTCTGCTCCCGAGGGCCAGGGCGCCGGTGAGCCATGCCCGGCAGGGCGTCGTGATGGCCACCGGCAATGACCGCCCCGGTGCCTGGCCTCAGATGGTGGTCACTTGCTACTGCAGCTTGTGTGTCCACGGGCTGTCCCAGGGCCCGCCGGTCTAGCCAGTCCAGTGGCCCTGGCTGGGCCTGCGCCCAGGCCCGTGACGTGCTTCGGCCTGGGATCCATCTGTGCAGTAGCCCAGTCGGAGGACCGTTTGGGGAGCGTGGAGGCCCAGGCCCAAGACAGGAGCGTGCGGGGGGGGCGGCCTTCCACACCACTCAGCGCATGGAATGATCCCGGCACCCCCGTGGGTGTGGCATCGCTCCCACTCTTCAGATGAGGAAATGGAGGCTCAGAGAGGTTAGGTGACTTGCCCAAGGCCACACAGCTGGCTTGCGGGAGAGCTGGGAGTGCAATCCTGCCTCCTGCCTCTACGCCAGGCCTCCCACCAGGGGGCGGCCCTTCCTGGACCCAGGGTCCCACCTCACAAGCCTCGGGGCATGGCGAACCAAACCACCAGTGCCCACACACGCGTGGCATCCCGCGTCTGACACAGGATCTGCTGGCCGAGCAGGACCCTCCAGGCAGGCTGGGTCCAGGCCTCACAGCCGGGTGGTGAGAAGACCCAGGTCCGGTCCTGCAGAGAGGCCAGTGGGAGCGTGCTCTCTGCCCCCGGGGAGTGACCAGCCCGCATGCAGGCTGGACTTCAGCCAGGCCACCACTTGGGAACCGACGTGTTCTTGGCAGCAGGTCAGGGGCCATTTGTCATGTCTGATGCCCGTCAGCTGTTGCTTAATGTCCCGTAATGCACCCGCCAGCCGTCTCCTCGCATGGACGCCCCCATATTTCCTCTGGATAATGACATCAGAGAGGGCTCTTAAATCAAGGGCTCTCAGGGGTCCCAGGCTTCCTGCCTCCTCCCCACTCAGCCTCTGCGAGGCAGTGAGACCCCCCCAGCTCACAGAGGGAGGCGGGTGCCAGAGACGTGGGCCACGGCCAGCGCCGTTCACCACCCTTGGGCGGCACTGCCCCTGCCACACGGAGCCACGCAGCTCCAGAAGGGACGACCTCTCTGGCCCAGGAGACACGGGGGCGCCGCATCCACCCTCTCCAAGGGCATTCGGTCCCAGGTCCCACACACCAGCCACCTCACAGGCCCGTCTCCGAAGCACCTGCTCTCCAGAGCGGCCCCCCTGAGGCCCTGGGTGCGAACCGACCCCCAAGGTTATGAACTGTGTGGGAGGTCACTCCCCTGCGGTGAGCCCACACTTCTCAGGTGCAACAGCCTCTGTCTCCCAGGGTTGCCATGAGAGCTTCTTGGCGAGCACCAACCGTGGGCCTGGAGCCAGGGTGAGCAGTGAGGGACAGGTCGCAGGACCCCACTCGAGCGCCTGCGGTCTCTGCAGAAGACCCATTCAGGCAGTCACCAGTCCCCAGAGGTGGATGAAGACACGTGGGGAGAAGGGGGAGCCACGATCCGGCCACCAGGACCACATGCAGCCTGCGATTCAGGCTGCTGTCCTGGAGAGGGAGGGGCTCTGGAGACTTGCCTCACCGCTCGCCTTTCGAAGTGGACTGCCTTGGTGTTTCCTTTTTCTTTTTTTTTTTTGAGCTGGAGTCTCACTCGGTCGCCCAGACTGGAGTGCAGTGGCTG
>NW_007062215.1:306651-316601 GCF_000164805.1 Carlito syrichta
CCTCAGCCTCCCAAGGCGCGGGATGACAGGCTGAGCCACCGAGCCCAGCTCGCCTTGGCGTTCTCAACATGCTTCTCCTGTCTCCTGAGCAAGCAAGCCAGCCGGCCTCTGAGCAGCAGGGCCATCCCGTGGTCGGGGGCTCACACCGGGTGGACACGAACTTGGATGGTCCAGGACCCAACTGGGGCAGACATGCACTGGAGTAGACCCGGGACCCACACTCAAGTGGCCTCGCAGTGGGATGGACCCAGGACTGCCTGGGAGGACATGCCCTGGAGTGGCCCCAGGACACGCACTTGGGTGGATATACACTCGGGTGGACAGGCACTGGGCGGACCCGGGACCCGCACTGGGGTGGCCTCTCTCTTGGGCAGATACACACTGGGGTGAACTTGGCACTAAGGTGGGCCTGGGACCCGCACTTGAGTGGACCCACGCTGGGGTGAACACACGTTCACTGCTTGGCCTGGAGCGGTCAGTGCTGCCCAGCTCAGCTCTCCAGGTCCCCGTCATGCTCCTCCCCCACTGCACCCACTGTCTGGCCTCTCCGGGCCTGACCTCTTGGTCTCTGGGGCCAGGATTGACTGGCCTGGCCCGGCCTCCCCTGTTAGCCCCTGCCCAGAGTCCCAGCACGCCCCACGGCCCAGAAAGTCAGCACTGCAGGTGGTGCGCCTCAGACGGTGGCCCTGGCCTCGGCCTGGCTAGGTGTCGGCCTCACCCTGTGTGATTCACAAAACTCACGTCCACACTGAGCGAGCCGGTGGCCCCCGAGTCTCTGGGGTGTGAAATCAGGCGTCAGGAGTGCCTCCAATCTCCAGGTGATTCCTGTCCAGTCAGGGTAGCCCTGGACCACAGCCAGCATCACTGAGGGCCGGTCGGCTTGTCAAAACACAGGCCGCTGGGCCCCACGGGTGTCTGACTCTAGGCCTGGGTGGCTAGGATGCTGCTCGCAAGACCCGCCCGTGGGCCCACTGGCATGCAGCTCTAGGCCCGGGCTTGCTTGTTTCTCTGGGTCAACTGACCCACAGTGCTTTGCTTGAGTGGCCTGAGGACCCACACGAGGCGTGTGGACAGTCTTCATCCGGGCTCCCTCCCAGAAACAGACACGGAGGCACGTTCGCGGGTGAGTCGCCTCCGGGAGGTGCCCCGGCAGGGCAGAGGGAAAGGGGGCAGGGAGGCCGTCCGTGCAGCGTGTGTTCGTGCGCGGGTCCTGCGGGGAGACTGGCCTCCATTCCGCGGGGCCTCGGGGAGACAGACGCCTGGGACATGCACCCGCCGACTCGCAGGGACTTGGACCACGCTGCTCTGCCTGCATGCCCAAGCACCCTCCTCCCCACTGGGGCCGGTGGGCAGAGAGCCGTGGGCAGGAGCAAGCCCAGCTGCGTCTCGCCCGCACTCAGGCAGCTCCAGCCTCCGTCTGGACGCAGACGTCGGGGTGCGTGTCACAGGGGGCCCCGGCGACGACAGGGCCCTGTGCGGGGCTCCCCGCTGCTGCGTTCTGCGTACGGGCCGCCCTTCACCTTCACAAGGCCATTGGGTCGTGCACCCAAGGGGAGAAGGATGCTCCCGGGGGCAGCCCCACCCGGCCACACAGCTCTCTCCAGCCCAAATCGTCCCAGAGGTGGGCAGGATGGAGTTGTAGCTGGGCGCGTCCCCTGGTGCACCCCGGGACTGACTCCTGTGTCCCCCCTTCCCTCCTGCTCTGTGACCTGGGCAAAGCACCCACTTCGTGCCTCTGCTCCCGCATCTGTGACACGGGGCCACGTGCCAGACTGCACTCACAGAGCAGCTGTGAGGACTCAGGGGACCGTTGTGAATGTGCAGGACTGTCCCAGCGCCCGGTGCCTGGCACCTGCTAGGCACACCTTCCCTGCCATCTTTCCAGAACCGCACCACGGTTCCCTGCAGCTCATCGTGTCTTGGGCAAAATCCCACACGCAGCCCACGAGTGTTCAGCTTCCAATGTCCAGTGAGTTGCCGAGACTGTCCCGCTTTCATGTGCAAGCCAGTCCCTGCAGGGACGCGGGGCAGAGCGGGCCCACTCATGGTGGCCGGCTTCCCGGCGTTAAAAATACCCCTGCCTCCCGGGTGGCAGCCGGCCGCAGCGCCATTCAAGCCGCACTGGGCTCCGGGCAACCAGCACAAACACGGGGGGGGGGGGTGCGGACAGCTGGGGAGGCGGGAGGCCAGCAGGCAGGGCAGGGCCAGTCCGGGAGGTGGGCAGGCCCCTCCCAGCCGGTCCTGCGGGCACCCGCTTCGCCCCCCATCCCTCGTCTGTGCCGCCCTGCCCCTTCCCTGTCTTCCTCTCAGCCTGTGGGCGGCTGAGTCCACTGAGGGAGAAAGCCTCTCACCTGCCAGACAGGCACGACCTTACTAAGACCCCCTCGGGGCCTGGCAGCCCGGAGAACGTCCACTCTGGAAAGCGCAGCCGTGTATGGCCCTGGCCAGGAAGACAAGCGACTTCCTGTATCCAATTCACCCCTGTCAGGAGAACGGGCCTCTGACACGTGGCGCCAGCCTTGTGTGGAATGGCAGCCTCGTCCCCTCTGGGATGGACAGCAGCTGTCAAGTCACCGGGCCTGGCTGACTTAGTTTTTTGTAGAAACGGGGTCTCACTATGTTGCCCAGGCTGGTCTCAAACTCCTGACCTTGGTCTATCCTCCCTCCTCCGCCTCCTGAGTCACTGGCGTCGCGGCGTGAGCCACCACACCCAGCTTGGAAGGTGATCTTGCCGCATCGGTCAATGTTTACAAACCTCCCACCCATCAGCAGGGCAGAGCGAACAAGGATCTGAGCAACGGGATAGTATGCAGCCACAGAAAAGAACGTGGGCACGTTTTACAGTACACAGCTACAGAGTACTCTCAGAAATACCGTGACAAGCCCAGCGTGGTGGCTCACGCCTGCGATCCCAGCATTTTGGGAGGCTGAGGCGGGAGAAGCACTCAAGGTCAGGAGTTCCAGACCAGCCTGGGCAACACAGTGAGAGCCCGTCTCTACAAAAATAAAAAAATTGACCGGGTATGGAGGCTCACGCCTGGAGTCCCAGCTACCAGGGCTGAGGCAGGAGGACCGCTTGAGCCCAGGAGCTCTGGGCTGCAGTGAGCTGTGCCAGGCAGGCGTCTGCATTAAGTTTGGCATCAACAAGGTGGTTTCCCAGGAGTGGGGGCCACCAAGTTGCCTAAGGAGAGGGGATCGGGCTCAAGTCGGAAGTCGGAAATGGAACAGGCCGATGCTCCTATGTGGGTCAGCGGTGGGGTCGTGCCTATGAGTAGCCACTGCCCTCCGGCCTGGGCAACACAGTGAGACCCTGCCCGTAAAAAGAAAGAGAGAAGGAAGGAAGGGAGGAAGGGAGGAAGGACGAGAGAAAGTGTGTGTGTGAGGGAGCATATATACAAGACAATGTGACAAGTTGCCCCTAGAGTAAGACGAGAAATGTTACGCCCACCTATTTGCTTGTCTGTGCATACAATCCTTCTAGAGGTACACATAGGAAACTAAGGAATTGATGGAATCCATGTTTGGAGCCTCTGGCCGGGAGGGGTGGGGAGAATGTGCACCCACACCTTGATCCTTCCAGAGCTGAGTCTCAGGTGCACATCACCCATCCTAAGCGACAAAGCACAACGCCCGTCGTCCGTGCACCCAGAGCGCCCGTCACCTGGGGCTTGAGAGGGACTTTCTGCGTTTTCAAGAGGCTGCTGGATCCGGACAGCCAGGCCAGCTGCAGTCTCGGGAGTTTCCAGGCGGGGAGGGTCACAGTCTCAGGTGGGAGCCCAGGGTTCATCTTGCCCTGGGCTCAGCCGGGAGACTGTGCTCAGCTGAGTCCAAAGGGTCAGCCACAGTGCCCTGATTTCTGAGATCCAAGGGTTCGAGGGACCCAGTGAGACCCACGGGGAGAGACGGCCATCTGTGCCAGGGACAGCCAGGGGTCTCCTGGGAGCCCAGCCCCCCTCTGCCCGCCTGCAGACAGCAGACACAGGAGGGCCCCGGAAAGGGACAGTCGAGACGGGTGGTCTTGGAGGATGCGGGCCCGGGAGCACGACTGTCCCTGCGGAAATGAGCAGGAGACAGGGTCTCTCCAGTCAGCAGACATTGGAACCCGCCCGCCCCTTGGGCCCAAGACGGCTGGAGGGTTTTTGCGGGGACCCGCAGCCAGATGTCCCAAGTCATGCTGCAGGCTCGGCCTCCCTGCCAGGCCGAGAAGATTCCGCAGCGCTGGCTGAGTTATGTGAGCCCCGGTAATTGAATTCGCGGGCGCAGCCGGCACCAAGGGCTCTCCAGGTCCCTCGGCCCCTAATGGCATTGCCTCCCGCTTCCTCTCCACTGACCACAAGCCGTTTGGCCAAATTAGACCTCGAGCTCCAAAAGCAGACGCCTTCCTCTGGATAAGGCCCGAAGCGATTCCCGTGGGGGCGGGAGGGCTGTCTCCTGGTGCTGGTGTGTGCAGGGCGGCACTTCGCCACGCGTGAGGTGCTGGTCCCCGGCGCCTGCAGCGAGGGCGTCTCTGGAGGGCAGGAGTGGGGGCAGAGAAAGCAGCCTTCTTGGGTCGCCGTGGGGGGGGGTTCGGGGACCTCTCAAGTCTCAGGACCGGCAAGTGGTGCCTCCGCTCGGGGCAGCTCTGGGGCTCAGGACACCTCCCCACCCCAAGCCTGGGGGAACCCCTCCTGGTTCTCTGTTGCCTCCTTGCAGTCTTAATAGCGGCGGTCTTAGGATGTGACCAGATTTGGAGGTGGGGTCTTTATGGCAGTGACTGAGTTGAAACGAGGCCCTAATCCAATCCAATTGACGTCCTCCTAAGAGGAGAAAACGTGGCCACACAAAGAGGCACAGGGGACATGTGCACAGAGGAGAGCCCACGTGAGGCCACAGCAAGGCAGTGACCGGCCACGGCCAGGGCGGCAGGCCTCGGGAGGCACTAACCCCGCCCCACCTGGACTGCTGTCCCCCAGGCCTGAGAGACAGATGTCTGTGGGTTAAGCCCCCCGGCCCGTGGCCTAGTCAAAGCAGCCCCTGTGGCGTTCCCGCCGTGGTGTTCCCGCAATGCTCTGTGCACACCATCAGGTCTCTCTCTGCCCAGCTTATTTCCTGACGGATTTCGGGAAGCCACGGAGCCTGCCCCTCCTTGGAGAGGGGGCAGGGGAGGTGGGTGCCTGGCCAAGGCCCCCGCACACCCAGCTGGACCCCCTCCACGGTGGCCCAGTCGGAGAGGCACCCAGGACAAGTTCTTCCTGGGAGTTTACACACCCAGGCGCTGGGCGTCGGCGACACTTGGCTCTGTGGGCACCACTTCCTCAGAGGCGCCCGGCTCCTCCCTCGAGGGTGGCGTGGAAGGAAGTAGCCGCGCTATGTGGTACCTGAACCGCCACAGTCTCTGGAGTCAGTGTCTGGGCTCAGGCCCCGCCTGCTCGTCTCACTGGGTGAGTGACCTGGTGGCCTCGGGCATGCCCCTCCTCTCTGAGTCTTGTCTAGAAATGCAGATATAGATGGGTACGCACCTGTGGGGTGGCTGGGGGAGGGTGGGGAGCGTTCCCTCCCGGGCACCTCGTCCCTGGGTGAGGGAGATGCCGTCTGCTGTGATAAACGAGCGTGGCAGCGGCTTATCCTGGCCCAAGGGTGTGTCTTGCCCCCGCAAGAGCCCAGCGTCCCCGTTCCGGACCCGGCGCTGGCCTCCGTCCTGGCAGATAGGGGTGCAGATCTATCCCATCTTGGCCCCCTCCGCCCCCAGAGCTCGGGTCCTCTCGTCCAGGCTGGACCACAGCCAAGAACGGCCAGGGCGCCATCTCTTCTCTTGCAGGGGCAAGGTGGCCACTCTCGGGGTTGCTGGGAAGGGAGCACGTCGGGGGAAGTGCCAGCCTCATCCACACAGCCTCCCCTGGGGGTTTCTGGGACGGGAAGTCAGTGCTGGGAGCAGAATGCCTCAGCCATCAGCAGGGGCGCCGGAGAGAGGTGGGCGCTGGAGGGGCTCGGCCCCCGGGAGGGGTGAGGAATCTGGTCAGATATGGAGGGGATCAGCCATGGAGTGGCGAGAAAGCTGACCTGCCGTGGGGTATGGGAGGCATCTGATCCTATGCGGAGGGGGACCCTCCCTGAACTGACCCCGCAGGACCCTTGCTCGGCCCGGACTCCCCAGGGGCAGACGCAGACACGCACAGGGAGGCCTCTCAAGCCGAGGGCTCCCAGGCACCAGCCCGGGGCCAGGGGGAGGAGAGTCTTGTCTGGGGAAGGGAGAGGCTGGTCCCTACCCTACCTCTCGGCCCGCCCAGGCTTGGGGTGGGACCGCAGACATGAAGGCCCCGGGGCCAGTGGGGCTCCAGACTCTGCCCCGACACGGGGGTCTTTCCTCCACGGGACTCCGGGTCCCTGGGAAGGGCGCCTGCGTGATCCAAGCCCCAGAGCCCCTCCGTGTGATGGTGGCGGGAGGAGACAGCAGAGTCCGCTTGGCCCTGGGCGGGCCCTGCGGGGGCGGGGGCAACGGGAGCAGCCCAGGGCGGCCATTCCGGGAATGGTCTCTGGCCTGGGGATTAACCCCAGAGCTGCAATTAAGACAGAATGTCTGAGTCTGACACCTGCTGATGCTGCCAGAGGCCTGGAAGCTGTCCTGTGATCAGGCCCTGCCGGCCAAGGAACCCAGGGGGAACCTGGGGACGGAGGCGGCTCTCAGGGTTGGGGAGGCCTCCTTCCCGCCCAGGGCCCTGTGATGTCTTGGGAGTCAGCCCCGGGAGAAGCAAAGCTGGAAAGCTCCAAGCTTATTGAATAATGCTCCCATTTCACACCTGGAAGAATCGAGGCCCCCGGGGACAGTGAGTCCTGTAAGGTCAGGTGGCCAGTTCCTGCTCCTAACCCCAGCCAGCGACTTGGCTGAAGGGCCATGAAGCGCAGTCGAGCCGATGTCCAGGACCTGGGCTTACCAAGTCCCGCTGTGTGTGCCTGGACGGACAGAGACAAGCCGGAGCACCGGCCAGGGCTGGAGACGGAGAGATGGAGTGAGCTGCTTGCCATGTGCTTCTCAATGAATGAACAGCCCGTGAATCAGTGAATGGGGGAGCGTGCTTTCTTTCAAAGGCGGTGGTGCGGGGATCGGCAGATTCCAGCCAGCCAGCCAGACCTGGCTCCTGCCTGTCCTGGGCGGGCTTTGGTGGGAGCTCGACCACCCACCCTCCTTCCTCTGTGCTGCCAGGCCCAAAGGCACGCGTGGTTGTGTCCTCTCTGAGCCGGCTGACACCCCAGCGCCCGCGCTGGCAGTCCTCCCCCGCGGTGTGTGTTGGAAGGCATGAGCCGCTGGTGCCCTTGGGAACGTGGCAGGGCCCCGTAGGTGTCCACGTGTCCCGGGGCGAGCCACCCCACTGCTCACGGACAGGCGTCATCTGAAAGAGGTGCCTGCGTGCCTGGGGGAATTGTTTGTGCTGCTGTTTCCATTGAGCTCTGCTTTGCCGGCAGCCCTGGGCGCCGAGCCGGTGAGCGCCAAGCCCCTCCATGGGGATCTTCCCTGGGCCGGGAGGGCAGGCTCCCACGGACAGCCAGCTGGGCGACTTGGAGGCTGGCCAGAGCGGCGGTGGCCAGGCAGCTTCTGAGCCACACGAGAAGCAGCCTGCCTGAGAGCTCGCTCCTTTTCCTCACGGCCCCGGGTGCGAGGATGGTGTCCTCACTCCTGGCCTCCTGGCCTCCGGGCAGAGGCACTCTTGTCCTCCAGGCCACCCTCAGCGCACACACGGGGCCAGAGTGGGGCTGCCGGACCCTTCCTGCTCTGGGAGGGAGCTCAGTCCCGGGACCCCGGCGTCTGGGACAGAAGCAGCATCAAGCAGGGCCTGGCCAACTCCCTGATGCCAGGCAGGCCAGGTGCAGGGCACGCTGGGGCGTGACGGAGGCCAGCCCGCCTCCGTGTGTGCTCCCGGGACAGCGAGCCTGGTCTTGGCCACAATGACGGGTCCGTCGGCTGGCCTCTTGCGTCTGCTCGCCGTGTCAGGACTGCTCTGCTCCTCGGCGTGTTGCCCTGGTGAGTTGTGTGCGTGTGTGTGAACGTGTGTGGGGTGTGCACATGTGTGTGTGGGGTGTGTGTGTGTTGGTGTGCATGTGTGTGTGGTATGTGTGCATGTGTGTTCTGTGTGTGCGTGTGTGTGCGTGTGGTGCTTGTACACATGCATGTGGTGTGTGTGCATGTGTTATCTGTGTGTTTGCATGTGTGACGTGTGCATGTGCAAGTGTGTGTGGTGTGTGTGTGTGATGTGTGTAAGCATGTGTGTGGGGTGTGTATGCATGCTTGGTGTGTGTGTGGTGTGTGCATGTGTGGCATGTGTGCATGTGTGTTGCGTGTGGTCTGTGTATGCATATGTGTGTGCTGTGTGATCGTGTGTGTGTGTGTGTGGTGTGTTTTGGAAAAAAGGCTCACGGGAAACGGGCTTGTCCCAGGAGCTTTCTGCTGGGAACTCCTCTCCAGGGATGGCGCTGCAACCTGGGGGTGTCGCGGGTGCTGGTGGGGCTGGCGTGCGTGTTCACATGGGCGTGCCCGCACCAGTGGCCTCCCACCACCTTGGCTTCAGGCTCACAGCGGCTGCTTCCTCGGCTTGATGTGGAATCGAGGGCTGTGGCCCGCGGGCATCCCGCTCCCAGGGGCTGGCCTGGGACCACCCCGAGGGCGGCACCTCGCCTGCCCTGGGCGCTGCAGAGGCAGACTGCCTCCACGGTCTTGCGGGGACGCCAGGGCCCTTGGACCGCGAGGATCGGAGCAGAGCCCTCAAGGTGCCACGGGCCAAGGGCCCTTCCCCGTCCCCTTCCTGGTCAACGGTGCAAGTGTCGCAGGCAGGGACCGCGTGCCGTCTCCCAGCCTGCCGGGGCCAGTGCTCGTGTCTCCTTTTCCCTCTGGGACCTCTTGTGACACGCTTGCTGGACGTGAGGCTGCTTGGTGCACAGACAGGAGGCCAGTCCTGCTGGTGGGAGATGCAGACGGCCCGTGGCAGTCCTGGTGCCGTGTGTATGAAAAGAGACCTCTTGAGACGGCTCCATGGAGCCCTGGGTGCAGATGGGGAAACCAAGTCCAGGCTGCGGAAGTGAGTGGCAGAGCCCCCGTGGCCACGGGCACCCGGCTTACACCCTGTGACTCATGTCTGAGTCTTTCCAAGAGTGAATCACTTCCCAAGGCCGTGCCTCAGTTTCTCAAAATGAAACAACGCGTGGCCACAGGCGCCGGGACAGATGCGTGGAGGTCAGCGGGCCCTGAACTCCAAGGCTGTCACATTACCAAGGCAGCAGTCGGGCTGAGCCACGTGGGGTGTGAGTCCTGCAGCCACCCAGACACAGGCACATGACTGTTTTCGTGGCAGCAGAGCCTCTGGGGCTTTCCCAGACTGGCCCCGAGCTCAGCACGGTCCTCGGAGACGGCACGGACTGGAGAGACCACGGGCCACTCGACGACCCCAGAATAGACATGTGAAGCCCCGGCTTAGCTGACCTCCACGGGGACACGGCTCCAAGCACATCCACCTGATGGAAACATTCTGAACTGGCATGAGCTGCAAATAAACCAGCGGCTGAAAACACACAGCCTGGGAACCGGGGCAGGGGCATAGGGGCCTGCCGGTGCAGGAGGGAGGAGGTGGCGGGGGAGGGAGGCCTGGTGCGGGCAGTGCAGGGGCCTCAGGGGCGGGCGCAGGACGGCTCCGGAGGCCACCAACGGAAAGGCGCTGGAGTGAGGGCAGAGGGGAGTGAGCCCGGGTGCCCCGTGGGAGAGGCCGTGAACTGTCAGCCAGGCAAAGCAAAACCCACAGCTGGGCCGCAGAGGGTCCTGGGTCGCCACGAGTCCCCAGCCTCCTCCCCGCGCCCAAGGTCCCAACACTCTGGGACAGGAGTCTAGAGACACTTGGAGAGGGATCTGTTGGCCCATATCACATTCTAGAACAATACAGCTGCATCCCCGTGTCACCAGGAAAGAGAAGAGCCCTGGCAGCCCGGCA
>NW_007062215.1:316621-332679 GCF_000164805.1 Carlito syrichta
CCCACCCTGCCCCGGGCAGAGACAGCCTGCCATGCCACTTTCAGTCGGGGCACCGGCGCCCCAGTGGGCCGAGACCAGCAAGGGCCACTCCCCAGTCATGACTGAACACAGGCAGAATGAGACCCGGCCGGCCACACGTCGCCAGGCCATCCTGCACGGCTCATGTCAGAGCGCCACATGGCTTGGTGGCTGCAGTTTGAGTGGGGCTCGTTCTCTCCTGGAGGGAGTCCTGGGTGAACCCCATTCCTGGCGGCTTCGGACCAGGGCACAGGCAGAAGCCTCTTCCTGTCTCCCCACGCTGCCCAGCAGGGCCCTTGTCCTTCAGCCGGCCCTCCCAGCACCCGGTGTGCCCTCCCTCCATGCAGTGAGTCCTGAGACCTGCCCCGGCTCTGTGCAGGTGTGTTTCCAGTCCCTGATGGGGGCTCTGTCTGGGGAGCGCCTACTGTATACCGGAGGCATGCTGGGCCCTGGGGACACAACCTGGCTCCTGCGCCCCAGGAGGGTAGAGACAGGGAAGCCGTTCTCCCATGAAAACAAACCCAGCAGGGCCCATCGTCCTTGGCCTGGGAAGTCCAGGGGGGCTTCCCTGTAGAAGTAGCCCCTGAGCGGTGGATAAGGAAGCATGTCCAGGGCCCGGCTGCGTGTGGGGGCGGAGAGCGGGGTGGGCGGTAGGGCCGCCGAGCTCTGCCAGCTTTGCCGTCCTCACCTCCTCACCGCCATCGGGCGTCTTTCTGCCCCCCGGAGTGTCAACCCTGCCTGGGCCGCGCAGGCTCCGCTGCCAAGCTCCCCACCCCTCCTTCCCTGCCGTGTGCTCTCGGCACCCCCTGACCTGCCCTTTCTTCCTCTCCACCTGCTGCAGGGGCAGCCAACGCGCACCCTCTCCGCCCGGCCCCAGACTCTCCTTCCCGCCCTCCCCGGCCCCTTCCCCAACCACTGTGCTTTGAGGAGCCCCTCCCCACCAGACTTTGACCTCGATCCTTCCTGCTTCTGCCCTGTCCTTGGCCTGGTTGGAAGGTCGGCCTCACCCTGCTGGGGACGCTCCCACAGCCTCTGCAGCGCTGACAACAGCCCCGCAGGTCTGCTAAGACCCCTGAAGGGCTGTCCCACGGCCTGTGTGTGTTCGCGGTGATGGCACACGGGTGCACCTGCGGCTTGTGTGTTCCGCTGCAGTTTCGCCTGGCCACGCCCACAGGAAGCGTGCTTTGGCGTCGTGCACCAACCACGGCCTCCTTCCTAGCCCTCTGTCAGCCTGCTCAGAACACGAAGGGATCCTTTTAGGCTGTGTGTCGGCGTGCTGTGAAATTCAGGGATTGCATTTCAGTATATAAAGGGGCTTGGAATATTTCTCGCAAAAAGAAACCCAGGGCCTCGAAGGCTGATCACCAGCAGAGGGACACGGACCCTGGAAGGGCTGAGGCCATCGTGACATCAGTGGTCCCACTGTGGGCAACTGTGCATCCTCTGAACACCTAACCCAGTGTCCTGGTGACCATCCTCCCGCTCCTCTGACGGTGACCGCCTAGGAGTGAGCTTGCGGGCACCTGCATGCCCATCCACCTTCCAAGGGAGACGCCAGGCGCAGGTTGTCCCCCACGGAGGCTGCTCAGGATGTCCTCGCCACATTCCTTTCTGTCCTCTTCACGTGGTCTCTCTGCTCAGTGTATGGTGGCTTCTGCCCGGTGCACATCTGCAGTGTCCAGCATAGGGGACACATAGACGGTGACATGGTCACTAGCAGAACCCTCTTCAGCAGCCACGACCACAGCTGCGGGTGACTCCGTCAAACGCTAGTTACGCAGGAGAAGCCAGCCATGAACTTGAGCACAATGCCCTCGTAAGGCTCTGGGTGAGGCAGGACTCTGGTGGGAGAAGCCAGCCACGGGCTTGTAGAATGAGGCAGGATTCTCTGGTGTCCCACTTGGGGCAGGGTCGCAGAGGGGTCAGTTCACCAGCCTCAGGGTCCTGGGGGCTGTTGCCTGGTCCGGGGCCGGTCTCTAGAGCCGCTCACTCTGTGGATGTCCCCAGGGCTGGGACTCGGGGGGTGAGACTCTTCGTGGGCGTCCCCCAGCCCTGGGCACACACAGTCGCGGAGGCCGGGAGAGACCCCGGTGAACACAAAGCTGTGGCACCCCAGGTCCCCGCCACCTCCTCACACTCGGGTCATCCTCGGAGACGCCCCCGGGACGCTAGAGAGATGGGTGCGTGTCCAGTCTGGAGTGCGTCGCGCAGCCGAGTCACGGACTGGGTGTGCTGTGACCCTGCAGGCTGGAAGGTGCACTCAGTCTGGACTCCAAGCCCACCCCACGCCCTCAGCCCGCCAGAGGAAAACGCCATCAAGGCAGTTCCCAGACAGGGAATCCAAAGGCCAGGGAAATGATCGGAAGACCGCCCGTTCCTCCCAGCAGAGGCGGAGGGATGTCAGGCTCTCCGAGAGGGCTGCCACCAGGCACATCGGTCAGCATGGAAGTCTGTCAGACCTTTGATCAAAAGTAACACATGCAGTTTCTCTCGCCCATGCCGCTCTGGCATGTCTCTCCTTCCCCTCTTCTTTCTCTATTAGACTTTGTTTTAAAACATTTCTGGGCCAAGCTTAGTGGCTCAGCCTGTCATCCCAGCGCTTTGGGAGGCCGAGGCGAGCGGATTGCCTGAGTCCACAGGTTCGAGACCAGCCCGGGCAACTTGGCAAGACCTCATCTCTACCGTAAATCAAAAACTAGCCAGGCATGGTAGCATGCATCTGCAGTTCTGACTACTTGAAAGGCTGAGGCGGAAGGATTGCCGGAGTCCAGCGGGTTGACAGCGGGGTGGCCGTGAGTGTGCCACTGCACTCCAGCCTGGGCGACGGAGTGAGACTCCAACTCAAAACAAACAAACCAAACAAAAACCAAAATAATGTTGCTGGCCACTCCGAAACCTTTTAGGGTTGAGCCAAAGAACCCACGAGTTCTGTGCTGCGCCCCACCCAGCATCCGGGTTACCAGACGTTTCCTTCTCCCCAGTGCTGGGTGCCCTGCGCGTCTGTCGAACTCTGTACCCTGGCCACATCTACAGGGTGGCCCTCGGGATCTGAAGGGGAAAGGGGACCTGACGTGTCACGGTGTCAGCACCGTCCGTGTCCATCACCCGTCTCCACGCAGCAAAGGCCGGGGCGCACCGTGTCCAGGCACACAGGGGCTCCACTCACAGCAAGCAGGCTGGAAAGGAGGCTCAGAGGCCGGGGTGGCTGCGGCGTCCCCTGGGCCCAGCACGACCCCACACTGATGAGCGGGCCGCTCTCTCTGGACAGCCCTGCCTGGCCTGGACCCGAGGAAGCGAGGCTCCGCCCGGGCACGCTGCCTGCCGACGCCGCCCCCGCCCCCGCTCTTGCCACCCCCGCTCCGCAGAGGGGGCCGGAGCCTGGTGAGTGCCAGGGCCCTGGTGGGGACAGCGTGCTCCCGGGTCGCCCCAGGCCACCTCCTTCCCACAGCTGAGTCTTTCCTGGGAGGCCTGCCCGCGCCCCATGGTCTCCTGGATGGCCAGGCTGTGCTGCCCTGGGGTGCAGGCTCCTGGGATGAGCCCCCTAGCGCTACCCTGGCGAGCTCCAGGCGTGGCTGGAACCCCTTCCGGCAGGCACGTCTCCAAGCAGATGAGACGCAGCAACCGCGCGGGACACTCACGGTGTCCCAGAGCCACCAGCCCGGCACTGGCCACAGCAGTGGGGTCGGCCGCTCCCCTGCCCAGCCCGGGCTCTAACCTGTGCTGTCTGTGCCGAAGCTTCTCTCCCCAGACTTGAAGCACCTCATCCTGGACCTGGAGACCTCCCAGTCCCCGTGCGTGCAGGGATCGCTCGGCTCCCCCGGGCCTCCCGGCCCCCAGGTGGGTGGCCCTCCCAACCCTCTCGCCCCTCAGAGCCCCCTGGTGTTGGCCCTTCCCACTGGCCCCGGGCTGATTTCTCTCCCGGTCACCCCCACCTCAGAGCCACGTGGACAGAATGCTGGCTGTCCTCTCGATGGGTTCTGGCCCCCAGCCTTGATTTCCTCATGCGAGCAACAGGGTAATAATTGCCCCCACTGTACTGGCTTTGGGATCGCATGGGATATCGCCTGTGTGGGTGTGGTTATTTATTTATTTTTTGAGTTGGAGTCTCACTCTGTCGCCCAGACTGGAGTGCAGTGGCCGCTCTCGGCCACCGCAGCCTCGACCTGCCGGGCTCCAGCGATCCTTCCGCCTCAGCCTTCCGAGTAGCCGGAATTACAGGCACGCGCTACCACGCCTGGCTGATTTTTTTATTTATTGTAGAGATGAGGTCTCGCTAAGTTGCCCAGGCGGGTCTCGAACCCACAGGCTCAGGCAATTCACATACCTCAGCCTCTCAAAGTGCGGGATTACAGGCTGAGCCACTGAGCCCGGCTGGGTATGGTTATTATAGTTCCACCAGACAAACACTCAACGATGGTGTCCCCATCTGGCCCCAGACCCACTGAGGACCCAGAGGGTCCTGCCTGCAGGGCAGGGAGGTGACCCTGAGTTCCAAGGGCCCCAGACGCTGCTCCAAGCAGCCAGCCCTCCTCCCCAGAGCTGACAACAGGAGGAGCAGACAGGGTACTGGAGGGATGTCTAGGCGAACAAGGATGCCCCGAGACCGGCTCTGTACCCCCCAAGACGTCATCAACAAGTTCTTCCCACCCTGAGACCCCATCCACATGCGGGGCTCCTCTTCCTGTCCGCCATCACCCCTGGCCAGACTCCCCTGGCCAGGCCTCTGGCCCTCCGTGGTGGGAGGAAGAGGGCGTCGGAGCAGTCACCCTGCACCTCCCCCGGCAGAGGACGTGGGCGCCATGTCCCTCACTCTGTTCAGCCTTCTGGGGCTGCAGCCACTGGCCAGAGCCGCCTCCCTCTTCGATCGCAGAGCCCATGGGAGAGGACCTGGGCTGCGTCTCCTTGGCCGCTCACCCGCTCCCCACCCCGGCTGAGCGGCCGTCTCTCGGCCCGGGACACTCCACCCTGGCCTCAGCCCAGGGCCCCACCTCCTCCGATGCCCGCCCCTCTTGCGTGAGTCCCGGGCAGCACCTCTCCTCCGCGGGACTCCGTTGGCCCAGAAACGCCTCCCCCACCCGTGGGGCTTGAGTAGACTCCACCTCCTCCCCATCCCCGTCTCCAGCACAAGCGCCTTCTTCGTGTCTGTGGGGCCTCTTCAGCCTGCTGCCTTATCCTGCTTGTTCCCGTCCCTGGTCCCTCTGGTGTCCCCGTGAGACAGGGTGCAATGCTGCCCCAAACCCACAACCGTTTGCTGACGTGCCTAGGGTCTGTCGGTCCCCAGGCCCCCGGCGCAGGGCTGCCCGCATCCCTGTTGGGTGCAGAAAAGACATAGCCCGAGTTGGAGCCGTGAGGGCAGTGGAGGGCATGGCAGGACTCTTGTGGCTGCTCCGTCCCCTCCAGCCGTCCACCGCCAGGCCGGCCCGAGAGCCTGTGGACCTGGGAGGGCAGGGACCGCGGCTCTCCGGCCACACCCGTCTGGGGCCCACCGAGGCCCCGCTGCCCCTGGCAGGGGCTGTGTGGTCCCCCGTGCCCTGTAGGACGTGGGGTGGCCGCTGGCCATGCTCAGCCAGACCCGCCACCAGGACGTGGCACCAGCTGGGCGCTACAGACCCAGAGTCTCGTCCCCACCGGCAGACCCACCCAGGATCCGCACTCTGACTGGGCAGCGCTCCCCCAGGGCCTGGGGGCACGATGTGAACGACGTGGGGGGGGGGCCGGAGGGTCTGCTCATGACTGCCCTGAGAGCTGCACTCGTTGCCCCTGCCCCTGGCGCCCCAGCAAGATGGCCCTCTCGCGGGTCTGGGTAGGGCCTGGGTTTCGGGTTTCAGAGCTCCCCGGGGGACTGCAATGTGCTCAGGCCTGGGAAGGCCTGGTGCGGAGGCTGCTGTCGCTGGGCAAGGGTCGTGGCGCTCATGCCTGAGACGGCTGCAGCCTGGAGGACCGCAGGGGGGCCGGGCAGCAGGCCGGGGCTTTTGGTGGGACCCTCTGCCCTGCTGCTCTGAGAACCTGGAGAAGGCTAGCCGAGCGCCTTGGAGGTACACAGGCCGAGAAGGGCTCCGCTGGCTGTGGGCGTGCAGGCTTGGGGCGGTGGGTTCTGGCCCCAAGCTGGGCCAGCTCACTCCACGGGACAAAATGCACCGTTTGCCTGGCCACGCCCTTAATGTCCTGACAAAGGCTCTTCCCGCCGAGGACAGAGGGCAGAGGGTGGCCCTGGCACCCACGACCCTCTGTGGGGTTTGAGGCGGCGGCTGCAGGCGTAGAGCTGTCCCCTCGGTGGCCGCTCGGTGGGAGGAGCAGTTGCCAGGCGGGCGGGGGTCTCCAGCGAGCAGGCCTCCTCACGGCTCCTCAGCCACTCTCCCCGAGCCCCAACGCCCGGCGACCAGAGTCCAGGGGACCGTCACCGTCAGGCGGGTGTGCAGCCCTGCAGCCACGGAGTCCCAGGGACGGCCCAGAGACCTGGGCGAGGGACCTGAGGAGGTCCTGGCTGGAGGCACAAGGGCCCGGGGTCCCTGAGGCCAACACCTCGGACCCTACTGTCCCTCCTGATCTGACACACTCCTCATCCCTTATCTTGGCTGTGCAGGGTCCACCTGGGCTTCCTGGCAAGACAGGACCCAAGGGAGAAAAGGTAAGACCGCCACTGCTTACTGCTCTCCCTGGCAAGGGGGGTCTCCTGGGGGCTGCCAAGGGCTTTCTGGGGTGCTGCTGAGGGCTTTCCAGGGGGCTGCCGAGGGTCTTCTTCCAGAGGGCTGCTTCTCACAGTCTTCTCCCTCCACAGGGGGAGCTTGGCCGACCCGGAAGGAAGGTATGTCTGCGGCACGCTGCCGCCATGCTACGTGTGGTGTGTGTGGGCACCCCAGCCGCCACCTCACCCAGGGACAGTGGATGCCACCCTGGGGAGACAGTGGTGACCCTGCCCTTCCTGCCCACCCCGCTGGCCAGGGCTGGTGCCCGCTCCTACCACAAGCTCAGACTTCCGAGGGCTCCAGCCCGGCCCCCCTCCCGGCCCCAGCCCGGCCCAGCCCGCAGCGACACGTGACGCACCCTGTCCCTTGGCGTGGGACGGAGCAGCAGAGCAGTGGGGAGCACGGGGCCCAGCTCTGCGAGGCGAACAGGGGTCACTGAAGGTCTCGTGGCGCCAAGCGAGCCAAACGCGCGACCCAAGGCTCTGCGGGTGTCAGGGAGGACCCGGGGCCTGCTGTGCTCGCGGGGTGGATGGGCCCTGGTGCTGGGTCCCACGGTCCTGCGGATGGGGGCGAACTCAGACCAGGAAAGTGCCTGGTTCTCGGAGTCCACGGCTGTACCGCTTGTTCAGGGCTGTATTCAAACGGCCTTGCCGCGGACAAGAACCTGAAGGGGGCCCGTGCAAGGCAAAGCCGCCCCCGAGGGCGCCAGAGAGGGCTCTGGCGCACGGCGGCTGCCAGAAGGCTGCCCAGCGGAGATTCTGGGTGGCCCCCACGCAGACCCCACTAGGGCCACGGGCCGTGGACGTGGGCCGTGGACGTGGCAGGCAAGGGCAGCAACCACGGCCCACCAGTGTGGCATCCAGGAGCCGACTGTGAAATCGGCCAGGGCGTTGGGGATCAAGGTGGAGCCAGCCCTGCTCCTGCGGCGCCCGCCCTTCCACGGCCCAGGCTCGTGAAGACAGGACCGGGCGCCCTCGCAGGAGGAGCCCGCAGGGGAGTGGGAAGCCGGGCCGGGGTGGAGCTGGCACACCGTCTGCACTTGTCCTCCCGAGTTGAGGGAGCTGGGCTGTGGCCGCAGGAAGGGCGGCGTGAGCTGCCCGCCCAGGGCAGACCCCCAGCTGCAGGTTTCAGGGAGGAGTTTAGCCGCAGGAAGGCAGCCTCTGGGGATGGGCTCTGAGCAGGGAGAAAGATCTGGAGCGGGGCTGGGGGATCGTTGAAGCCAAGAGTTCAAGACCAGCCTGGGCAACATAGCAAGACCCCGTCTCTAATGTAAATATATAGACACGGGGGTGCCAAAAAAAGTATACACATTTTAAGTATGATGTTTGGTCAAAAGATGACGTCAATTCAACGAATGCTAGCGTCCCCATGTGACAGGCAGGACCGTCAAAGAAAATGGCAGAAGCACGATTGCGTGAACGTCATACGACACATGGCTGCCATAATTTTTTTCTTTTTTTAAGTTGGAGTCTCACTCCATTGCCCAGGCTGGGGTGCCGTGGCACACTCACGACCACCCCTGCGTCGACCTGCTGGGTTCCAGCGAGCCTTTCGCCTCAGCCTTCCAAGGAGCTGGAACTACAGGCGTGCGCTACCGCAACCAGTTAATTTTTGATTTATTGTAGCGACAAGGGTTCGCCAAGTGCCCAGGCTGGTCTTGAACCCATGGGCTCAGGCCATCACTCATCTCGGCCTCCCAAAGTGCTGGGGTGACAGGCTGAGCCACTGAGCCCGGCCTGCTGCCGTAATTCCACTTTGAAAAGTCATACATACACCACCCCAGTCCTTGAGCAGAGTGCGGTCTTGTTTGATGACGCAACGTGACACTGAGGGCTTGAACTGGGACCTGAGTGGCCCGACTTTCAGGCCTCAGTCGTTGGAGCTGGGGTGAGGGTCCCGGGGCTGGACCTAGAGGACCCTCTGCCTCCGAGCCTGAGACAGACCTTATCTCCTGGAAGTAGGGAAAGGAGTGTGGCCGTCCTGACTGTGGTTTTTGGTCTTTGAAGGGCAGACCCGGCCCCACAGGTGCTCCTGGCCTTCCCGGGCCCGTCGGCTGGCCAGGCCCCGAAGGACCCAGGGTAAGTGCGGTGTGCTCTTGGGGGTCAAGCGGTGCCAGAGCAAGGGGGCAGAGGGTCACTCCGGGCCTGACTGGCAGTCGGGGAGTCACCGCGGGAGGGGAGCGCTCACGGCCGTCCCCGGGCCCCAGACGCTCCTCCTTCATTTAGACCGCAAGGCCCAGACCAGGACAGCAGCCCTGCTCCTGTGGGAGGAGGCATGGGGGCTGCACCTCCCCCACAGGGCCCGGGCTCCCCTTTGGCCCAAGAGTGAGCGCCGGTTCCTCAGTTTCCCTGAGATGACCAGGAAGGCCTGTATCTGGCAGGGGTAGGGTCGGGGTGCTGTGGGCTAGCTGACGGCCGGAGATCCCACCTTGAGGGCTGGCAGGGAGCTGGTGAGAGCCCCTTTCCCAGTCAGTATGGGGCGCAGGCCCACCCCGTGGCTCCGGGCACACCCTTCCCACCATGGTCCCGGTCACCGAGGGCACTGGGACTCAATGTCCCTGTGGAGGTCAGGGCCGGGAGGTGGGGCCACCACCCACCAGGAGGACACACACTGGCAGAAGAAGCCCCGTGGAGGTGAGCTGCGCCAGCCAGCATGGCAGCCACGGACACACGGGGCTCTAGAGCCCTTGGGCTGTGGTCACGTGAGTCATTTGAAAACATCCCAGTGTTCAGCGCAACTTGAGCGTGTGAAGCGGTTTTTTCAACTGCACATTCTATGAAATACGGATGGAGGATTTTGGACGAAAATGAAGCGGCTGAGTTGAGATCGCTTTCCGTGTAAAACACAGAGCAGATTCCAAGCACCATGGTCAAAACCACAATGCCAACTGTCTCACCGATTTTGCTGCTGAGTACATGTTGAGAGGGTAATTGGAGCAAATGAAGTCCAATGTTGAAATTAATTTCTGTCTAGTTTTACTCTTAACGGACTTCTTAGAATGAAGTCGTGGCGCAGAGGGGTCCCTCCGGGTTCCTGCCATCTGCAGGGGTTTGTGTAGGCGCCCCATGCAGAGAGCAGAGCAAGCCAGGTTTCCGTGTGCGGACCCTTGTCCTCGAGCCAGTCCACTCGTCCCCCACCCTCTCGCCATCCTCCTGTCACCACTCACAGCGTCCTAGCGAGCGTTTAGTTTGGGGTTGGCTCCGTCTTGGGTGTTTTCGTTCTATATTTCTTTCTTTTTTTTCTTTTGAGTTGGAGTCTCACTCTGTCGCCCAGAATGGGGTGCAGTGGCCGCTCCCGGCCACCGCAGCCTCGACCTGCTGGGCTCCGGCGATCCTTCCGCCTCAGCCTTCCGAGAACTGGAACTACAGGCGTGTGCTACCACGCCCGGCTAATTTTTGATTTATTGTAGAGACGAGGTCTTGCCAAGTTGCCCTGGCGGGTCTCGAACCCGCAGGCTCAGACCATCCACTCACCTCAGCCTCCCAAGGCGCGGGATGGCAGGCTGAGCCACCGAGCCCGACTTCATTCTATATTTCATCTGAAGTATGAGACAGGCACGAGGGTGGGCCTTGGGACCCCGGAAGGGAGCTCAGACCCACAAACCAGCCCCCGTCTGGCCTGGGGACTCAGGGCCTCCGAGAATCACTGGTCACTGTGGGCCATGTTTCCCTTCTTCTGATCCCACAGGGCGAGAAGGGCGACCTGGGTGTGACGGGCTTGCCCGGGGCGAGAGGACCTGTGGGCTCCAAGGTGAGTGTGGGGTCCACATGGCATTCCAGGCCTCCTCGGGCGATGGGCAGGGCTGCTGTCCTGGGCCCCAGAAGGTGGCCAACACCGGAGCCGGGGGCCAGGGTGCTGGCCTCGTCTGGCCCTCTGGGGGACACACCTGAGACACAGGGACATGGGCATCCCTTGCTGTTCTGGGCAGTGGAGCCGATGGGAACTTCTGATCAGGTCTTCGTGGGCGAGAAAAGCGACGTCCCCTAGGCCTGGTGCAAACACAGCCGAGCGGGACGTCTCGGGGCTTCCTGCTGGCCCCCACCAGTCCCTGCGGGCCCCGCCCGGGGCTCTTCCACTGTCGCCCAGCCCAGAGCCTCACAGGCTGCTTGCAACGCCTTCTGCTTTCTTCCAGGGCTACCCCGGATCCAGAGGGGAAAAGGTGAGTGCTGGTCTGGGCCGGTGTCTGGGGCTGGCGTGGGCCTCGCGTTCTGAAGTCGGCGATGTCCCACAGAGACTCCCTCGCTGTCCCGGGCCTGTCGGGGGCTGAGAGGCGTGGGGCCCCCCGGGGAAAGCAGGTGGGGGTGCCCGTGAAGGCAGAGGCCCCTCCCATGCAGCCCGCAACCAGGCGAAGCCCACGCCAGGTCGAGAGTGAGCACTGTTTGTACGGAGTCCTGGGGGGACGTGGCAGTGGGCCGTGTCTGCCCGAGAAACGAAACACAGAACAAAGCGAAACCAGCAGGGACCCAGGGACAGACTCTTCCAGCGAAAGAGGGTCTGGGCCCCTGATTTTCTGTGCGCTGTGGATGCAGAGGTCTCCGAGGTGCAGTTGGAAGCTGGTCACAGCCTTCCTCCCCGGGCAGGTCCCTCGGGCCCAAGCCTGTTTCTCGCCTGCAAAACGCAGCTGTGGCACAGGCAGCTTTTGGTCAGAAATGCTGTGACTGCCCGTGGTGACCCCGAACCCTCTCCTGTGGCTTCCTCCCAGGGCTCCAGAGGCGACAGGGGCGACTTGGGTCCCAAAGGAGAAAAGGTAACGGCCATGCCGCAGAAACCAGGCACCATCCCCAGCCCTCAGGGGCACTTCCGAGGGGCCATGGTGTCTGTCTCTTTCCACAGGGCTTCCCGGGACTTCCTGGAATGCTGGGGCAGAAGGTAGGCACCCGTGGCCGTGGATACAGGCCCGGTGGAGTTCTGCCTCGCCCCATCCCCCCTCCGCGCCTCCACCTCCGCCCCGGGCAGGACTGTGGCCGGGCCATGGGCAGCCCGGGTGGGGAGCATGCTGCCCAATGGCAGGAGGGGGCGGCAGGAGACCTGGGACACCCTCCAGCTCCACAGGAGAGCAGGAGCCATGTGGGTGGGCCCCCTTCCTCACGCTCCAGACCCAACCCTGTGGAGGGCTGCGGTCCTGTCACAGGCGGAGCTGAGCTGAGACCCGGGTCTGCGCGGCCCGCGTCAAGGCCGCTGTCTCCAGGCCCTGGCGAGGCCCAGGCACCCCGACTCCACGCCCCTGTGACTGGGCTCGCACGTGGTCCTCCCAGCGCGGGGACAGATTTTGAGCCGGATGACAGCAAAACATCATACGTGATAATTTAATGTTTTACCTAACTAGCCAAATGTTTAGTAGATGTCTGTTTCAGGTAACGTAAAGGAAAAAATATTCGGTAAATTGCAAGAGGGCCAGGCATGGTGGTTCATGCCTGAAATGCCAGCACCTTGGGGGACCGAGGCAGGGGACCCCTTGAGCCCAGGGGTTCTAGACTAGCCTGAGCCACAGAGTGAGACACCGTCTCAACAAAAAATACAAAGATCAGTCAGGTGTGGTGGCGCGCCCCTGGAGTCCCAGCTTCTCAGGAGGCTGAGGCAGGAGGGTCACCTGAGCCCAGGGGGTTGAGGCTGTGATGAGTCGTGACCGTGTCCTGCACTCCAACCTGGGTAACAGTGAGGCCTGGCTCAAAATAGAAAAAACAAAGTAATATACATGCAAATTAGAGGAAACGTTAGGAGAGAAAGAATAATTTTATTTTAAGATATTTAGGCTGGTTTTCATTCCGAGCAGCAGTGAGCATCAAAGAATCCTGCGTCACTGTCACCTCCGGTATGACGACTCCCAGGGCCCCCGTCCACGGACCCACCATCCAAAGGGCTCCTCCCGCGCCTGGCGGGCCACGTAACTCGGAGCGATATGCTCACCATTGTCAGGTCTGGAGAGAGAAATCAGATCGGGAGATGACTGGCTGCTTCCCGCTGAGTAGGGAGGCCATGCTGCCTCCTGGCCGCCTCTTGCCTGGGCGGCCACGTCCTCCCAGCCAGACGAGACATCTGACCCCTCTAAACAGCCAGGGAGAGCGATGCAGACGCCTCTGGCCCTGCAGCATCCACCCGGACCTCTCGCATTCTGGAACTGCCTGGAACGCTGAAGGACACGTGGGTCGGAAGGAAGCCATGACTTTCAGGATGGTCCTTGGGCAACCGGGACATGGCAGCTTGGACAGGGCCACCGACACTGGCTGTGCTGCAGACGACTTCGGAGCCACGTGCCCTGGTGTCCGGGAGTGTTGCGTCCTGCGGCGCCCCCCGGCCCCACGTCTGTGGCTCTGAGTGGCCCTCCTTGGTGCCGGTGGCCGACTGGCAGAAGTGCCCCTGGGTGCCGTCGCGAGACTCCTCTTGCTGACGTGCACCCAGGCAGTGCGGGGACCACGGAGATAGCTGCGTGCCCTGGGGGCTCCTGGCTGAGAAGCAGTTGCGGGCGGGGGCCTAGGAGATGTGGGGATGAAAAGCCGAGACAGAGCGGGGTCCCGCGAGAGGCCGGCCTTGGACGAGGAGGGTCCGCCATGGCGCATCTGGCCCGACGCTCCACGCAGGGCCTCCCGAGTGGGCGCGGTGCCACCGGCTCCCGTGCCCGCCAGCGGTGCTGAGTGTCCGAACGCGGTGAATCATCTTGCTCTAGACCGGGTGGACGTGAGCTGGAGCCCAGCCCTTGTTTACTGCAGCGGGGACAAGCACACAGCCCCAAATGGGGGTTGCCAAGGGAGCAGAAGCTTCCTGGAGCGCAGCTGCTGGGACTGTCCAGCACCTCGCAGATGTGAATGTTTGCTAAGAACCAGAGAAAGCAGAACTACAATTTCAACAAAAAGAGAAAGTGATTTTCCCAGACCGCACGGGCTCCCGGGCACATGTGGGGTCATGGTCTCACGCAGGGCCACGGGCTCGCATGGAGTCATGGGCTCGCGTGAGGTCACAGGCATGTGCGGGGTCATGGGCACATGTGTGGGGTTACGGGCACACACGTGACCAAGACGCACAGTCTCCCGCAGTGAATCTGCCTGGCCCCCGAGGCCACCAAGGCGAGTGCTGCCCGCGGACGACCCCTGGCTGTCCCTCTCCTCACCTTCCTCCTCGGCCGCTGTGCCGAGACCTCCTGTCTCACGTCCCAGCAGCCAGCTGGGAGGGCTGTGAGCTCGAGAGGCTGACAGTGAGGCTGCCCCGACGTGCCCCCACCCTGACTCCTCTCTCGCTTCTCTCTCCTCTCCAGGGTGAGATGGGTCCGAAGGGCGAACCTGGGATGGCCGGACACCGGGGACCTGCGGGAAGGCCAGGAAAGCGCGGCAAGCAGGTAGGGCCGGCTCGCCCTGAGGTCAGCGCCTGCTGGGGGAGGGGTGGCCGGGTGGGGGAGCCCTCAGGATGATCCACAGACCCAGACGCTGGTGTCCCCTGGGCTGGGGGACAGGAGCAGCGCCACTCCCAGAGGGGCTGTTGGCTCTAGGGCAGCCGAGCTCCGGGTGAAGGGGCAGGTGGCTCTGATCAGGGTGGCCAGACCCCAGGGGACTCTGGTTTCTAAGAAAAGCCTATCTAAACCAGCGGCCGGGCGGGAGCCCGATGTGTCCACCACCAGGACGCTCACTCCTTGCCTCGGCGTCCCAGACAGGCCGCAGGTGTGAAGAGCCAGTCCCTTCCTGCTGCCCGAGGTCTTCTGGGCCTCAGCAGCTGGAGCTCCCCCACCTCAGGCCCTGGGGGTGTGGGCGACCCTCACTAAGGGCGCGGCGGGGAGGGCGCCTTTGGATGCCCTGGCTGGCAGGCTGCTGAGCCCGGTGATGGGACAGGAGGGGACGAGGAGGTGTCCGCCGGGTGGCCCCGGAGGCCTGGTGGTCTCCCGGGGGACAGGAGTGCCCGTCACTATTCGGGTTGATGGTTTGTTGACTTTTTACCTTCCTTCCCACTACAAATGCAATGTTCAATCATCACAGAAGACTCGGAAGCATCCAGAAATTCAGGGGAGGCATCCTCTCAAGACCTAACATCCCGGCATAAGCATGGCTAGTGGGTGTGCTACCATCTTGGTGTGCTAGGATGCTAGTAGGATTTCTTTTTTGCTTCCTAGTTTTTTGGGGTTTTTTCCCCTACATCTAATATATTGTTATGGTCTCCTAAATTTCTTTTTTTTTTGAGTCGGAGTCTTACTCCATCGCCCAGACTGGAGTGCAGTGGCATGCTCACAGCCATCCCAGCGTCGACCCACAAGCTCTGGCGATCCTGAGCCCGGCCATCTCTTAAGTTTTTAGAGTAAAATCACAATATGCTCATTGTTGCTTATCACTGCAGGTATCAGTTAACCATTTGTAAACATCTTTTAAACATGCCCGCATCTCACTCTGCTCAATGAGCAAGCGGTGGGCGGCTTGGCCAGGAGAGGCCCGGCCACGCTCCACAGGATGCTGAAAGGTGCGCCTCTTTGGACCCAGCGCTTTCTCCATCCTTGCAGTTACTTCCTCAGACCAGGTCCCAGGTCCTCACATTTCACCTAACACGGAGTCCCCTGGGGGTGGCCGCCGATGTGCCTTCTGCACACCAGGGGTATGGCTGCAGCTCCACGGCGACCTCTCGTCGACCCATGCCCCAGCCTTACTTCCAGGGACTCTGGTATCACTGGCTGGGAACAGGCATCGGCATATGTTTACCTTTGGTGTTTCCAGCTGTCCGTGTGAGTCCGAAGTGCAGCCAGGGCTGGGAACCGTGGTGACACCGTGGAACCAATTCTGGTCTTTGCCAAGCACACTGAGAAAGGCCACAGGCTCCAGCCTGGGTGACTCAGCCTCCGGTGACTTCCAGAGTCACAATATTCCAGTTCGGTTTCAAAGCCTGACAGTGGGTGCCTGGCCATGGCGTCAGGACAATGCAACAGGCACCGGTGTCAAAAATCAGAAGAAAAAAAGGACAGGGCAGGGAGGTATTTTCTTTGACCACGTTCTTCCCTGCTGGTGATTTCCACCCAGAATGTTTAAGCTTGGGATTCACAGGCCCATAGCTTCCGACTGGGACGGTGTTTGTCCTCCCCCGGAGAGGGCCAAGGCCGGAAAGGCTATTTCTTGAGCCTGCTGAGATGGAGTCGCTTGGAGTCATCTTCGAAGCTACACCTGGAAGCCTGCCACGTGCTTTCCGTCACTCCTGGCGTGGAGTCTCCCGCAGCAGGGCCCGGGGCCGGGGCAGGGTGCTGAGTCTCTGGAGGTCGCTGTGAGCCAGCCCAAAGCAGGAGCCAGAGACCCAGCAGGAAGCTTGGGTGGGAACTTCTGAGCCAGCAGATCGCAGAGGCCGCTTAATGCAGCCTCCTTGGGTTGTTCACGGGGAGACTGAGGGCGGGGG